>NC_045790.1:0-300000 GCF_009873245.2 Balaenoptera musculus | reverse complement strand
GGCTCCAGGGATATGACACCAGCTAGAGTCCAGAGGGACACGGGGCAGGAACAGCATGTGGGGGGTTTCCCAAGGGAACTGGTGGATCCACAGGGGCACAAGCAGATCTGCCTAATCGGGAGAAGCGGAGGGCGCGGGTCCGGCAGAATCCCAGGCCTGACCCGGTTGGAGGGCCCCCAGCATCTCCCCGAGCTGTTACTGGCCCACGTCCCCAGGGAAATCCCATCAGGAAGGCCCACACCAGGGACAGTGGACTTGACCCTACAGACAGGTGGACAGCTGCGTCTCGGAAACCCCAGGCTATAGGAGGTGACAAACCAGGTCCTGGGGCCAGCGCTTCCGGGAGGGGTCACATGATAGGGCCCGGGCTGGGGGGCCGAGGGGAGGGCAGTGCGGACCCAACACCACGAAGGAAAGCGCCTAACTTTGCTGAACTGGCTGCTCAAGGCAATTGTGGCCTAATTTTCAAACATCAATTGAAGTGGGGGGTTTGCCATTTTAAAAGTTCTGAGCTAGAATTTTCGAGTGGAATTCAGTAAAGTAGGATTTGCTTTTATTAAAGTATCTGTATGGAGGTGAAAATGTTTATAGTGTTTCTAGTAAAGGATGTTGAGAAAGGCATGGAGAACAGAGCTTGGATGGGGAGGGGGAGGAGAACGGGGGAGGGAGGGAAGTAGGTGGGGAGAGGGAGGGCCGGGGGAGGGAGGGAAGTAGGTGGGGAGAGGGAGGGCCGGGGGAGGGAGGGAAGTAGGTGGGGAGAGGGAGGGCCGGGGGAGGGAAGGAAAGAGGGAGGAGGAGAGAGAGAGTCTGAATAACTGGTGTTGCTTTACCACCTGAGGGAAGACCCTTCCTTGACTCTGGGTAACCTTCAGGACACTCTTATCCAAGTATTCAGTTTTACTCATCACCCTTCAGCAGTCGTGCTCTGTGGGACTAATTCAAAGCAAGCTAATCCATGGCCTGATGCATTTCTGGGAAGGTCTGTTAGTAGACAGTTTCCTAGTGGACTTTGAATCAGGACTTTGGATGATCCCGGTGGTGGTTTCATTCTCAGGAGACCTGGTGACTCCAGCTACTTGCCCAGGGAACCAGAACCCACAATGGCCAGTTGAGACCCTTTCTGTTAAAATAGTTACCTGTAATCATACCCAAAGTTATAATTTTATTCCACACTTCATATTGTCTCTAGAAAGGACCGGAAGTTACCAAACCCACATTGTGCGAGAATTCTGAGGTTTATAATGAAAGCAATGTAAACCTGGAGCTCTCTTTTCTGTGTGTGTGTGTATGTGTGTGTGTGTGTGTGTGTGCTGGGGGGACGATTGGAGCCCCGCCCACCCCGAGCCTGTTGAAGCCCTTGCTTCCCTGTGGTCGGGGGGGTGTCTTGCTGCCCCTGCTCCTCTCCCGATCGTGTATTGATCGGGATTCTGTCGGGCACCAGGGTGTTTGTAGATTGTGTGCCCCCTTTAGTCAGGGATTTTACACAATTTAGGTGACTTATCAGTCCTGTTTGCAGCACTTAGACGCCGACACTAGCTCATTCACTGTTTGAGGTCTGTTTTTCTCACTCCCAGGAATTATTTCTACAACATGGTGAATGCAGTTGCTCCCCTGGAGCTGTCTGTCTCTGTCTCTGTCTCCCTGTCTCTGTCTCTCTCCTTGTCTCTGTTTCTCTCTCCCTGTCTCTGTCTCTATCTCTCTGTCTCTTATCTCTCTCCCTCCTTGTCTCTATCTCTCTCTCCCTCTGTCTCTGTCTCTTTCTTTCTCCCTCTCGCTCTTTCTCTCTCTGTCTCTCTCTCGGTCTCCCTGTCTCTCTCTCCTTGTCTCTGTCTCTGTCTCTCTCCCTTTTCTTTTGTCAGGCTGTGTTCCATGTTTTCCCTTGAAGTTAGTTTGAACACTCTTTGATGCTAAATTCCGTCGGCTGTAGAAACTTTGCAGATTATACTTGAGAACGCCTCCACCACGGGGAGGAGATGAGGGCCTCAGGGTGGTTAACAAAGACATCTCGCTGTGAGCGTCACCCACGTAGCACAGCGGCGTCGGTGCTGGTGTGAGTCTGCCCTGGATGGCCTCGCAGATTCCCCGCCAGCAGGCCGTCTCCATCCCGCCCAGCGCTTTTCAGGTGACCTGCCACCTGCTGTACCTGACTCATGAGGACAGGCTGTCACACCTTGCTGCCCAGGTGAATGGACTGCAGTGTTACCAGAATCTCTTGTGTTCCACTGGCATCTTTATAAGGTGAATATTAGCCTCTGTCCTTAGTCTAAATAGGTCACGCTTGCTCTTCCAAAAGATACTGGTACTTTATCCTCAACTCTAATACATTTGTGATGCACTTTCTTGACAGGTTACTTATACAAAGTGAGACCCTTCTACTGTTGTTGGCTGTGTAGGTTTTTCCTAGGCTAGGAGTTTCTGGAAAGTGACATTTTCAAATTCAGAGCCCTGTTTTAGAAGATGTGTCCTATTTAGTAACAGGAGCCCCCTGGGTGCTAATTATCCTTGAAGCATTCCCCTTCTGATCTTTCCTTACAAAGAAAAATTATAGTTTGACTGTGTTTCCAAGGCACACGGGGTAAATCACCCAATTCATAGCAACAGTTGTATTCCAGATGGTACTATAAGGCATGATTTTTTAAAGGAAAAGCTCCTATTACTAGCACGTGTGTGTGATTAAGGATATCATAATGTTACAGTACTAAAAATAGTCACTATTTGTCATATGTTGTATGTATTGTTTGTCAAATATTACTTGAATTTTCCCAGGCCAGTCTGTTTTCTTTGTAATTATTGACTAAGAAGGGTATACACATCTGTGTAATTTTAAACTCAAGTAAACCTAATACAAAGTAATTTCTCCCACAGAGTAATGTGCCTAAGATGTAAATCTCTGTCAGAGATAATATTGATGGTTATTTTTCATATCTGTATACCACCCAAGGCCATCTATATGTATATGTTTATTCATATCTACATCTATATAATATGTATACATATAGCATATATATATAGTGTGTGTACATACATATATCTATATAACATTTATTAATGCTCACAATACACAGAGGCCAACAGCAAGCAGGGAGTAAATAATGTACTTCTATATTTCATTTTTTTTAAAATAATTATTCATTTTTTTTGCTTATGCAATATCTCTGCTGGTGGTCCTACCCTGTCTTCTTTTCTTATTGACGTATAATTGACTTACAACACTATGTTATTTCCAGGGTACAACATGGTGATCTGATATTTCTATACATTACAAAATGATCACCATGATGTCTGGATACCATCTGTCACTGTACAAAGTTATTAAAATATTATTGACTATCTGCTGCACACACGTCACTGTCACTTCTTTATTTTGTGACTGGAGTTTCATACCCCTTGGTCTCCATCACCTACTCACTCATCCCCCCCACCCTCCCTCCTCTCTGGCAACCATCACTTTCTTCTTGGGTATCTATGAGTCTGCTTCTGTTCTGTTATTTTTGTTCCTTTGTTTTGTTTTTTAGATTCCACATGCAAATGAAATCATACAGTATTTGTCTTTCTTTGTCTGACTTATTTCACTTAGCAAAATACCCTCTAGATCCACCCATACTGTCCCAAATGGCAGCATTTCATCCTTTTCTATGGCTGAGTCATATTCCATTGTATATATACTGCATCTTCTTCATGTGTTCATTCATCCATGAGCACTTAACTTGTTTCCATATCTTGGCTATTGTGAGTAAAGGTGCAGTGAGCATAGGGGTGAATGTATCTTTTGAAATTTCTGTATTTCTAGTTGTGGCCTTTTCTGTTTAGAGAAGTCCCTTTCACATTGATTTTAAACTTATTTCATGGTGCTGAACTCTTTTAGCTATTGTTCGTCTGTAAAACTCTTTATCTCTCCTTCCAGTCTGAATGATAGCTTTGCTGGGTAGAATATTCTTGGTTGTAAGTTTTTCTCTTTCATCAGTTTGAATATATTGTGCCCCTCCCTTCTGGCCTGCAACATTTCTGCTGAAAAGTCAGTTGGTAGACTTATGGGAGTTCCCTTATATGTAACTAGCTGCTTTTCTCTTGTTGCTTTTTTAAAAAAATAAATAAATAAATTTATTTATTTATTTATTTGGCTGCGGTGGGTCTTTGTTGCTGCGTGTGGGCTTTCTCTAGTTGTGGTGAGCAGAGGCTACTCTTCGTTGTGATGTGAGGGCTTCTCATTGTGGTGGCTTCTCTTGTTGCAGAGCACGGGCTCTAGGTGAGCGGGTTTCAGTAGTTGTGGCACACGGGCTCAGTAGTTGTGGCTCGCAGGCTCTAGGGTGCAGGCTCAGTAGTTGTGGTGCACGGGCTTTGTTGCTCTATGGCATGTGGGATCTTCCCAGACTAGGGCTCAAACCCGTGTCCCCTGCATTGGCAGGCGGATTCTTAAACACTGCACCACCAGGGAAGTCCCCGTCTTGTTGCTTATCTTTAATTTTTCCCATTTTAATTACAGTGTGTCTTGGTGTGGACCTCCTTGGGTTTATTTTGTTTGGGACTCTCTGTCACTCCAGGTTCTGGATGTCTGTTTCCTTCCCTAAATTACAGAGTTTTTCAGGTATTATTTCTTTAAATAAATTCCCTGCCCCTTTCTTTCTCTCTTCTCCTTCTGGGACCCCTACAATGCAAATGTTAGCATGCTTGATGTTGTTTCAGAGGTCTCTTAAACTATCCTCATTTTTTAAAATTTGCTTTTCTTTTTTCTGTAATGATCAGATGATTTCCACTACTCTGTCTTCCAGTTTGCTGATCTGTCCCTCTTTATCATTTAATCTAATATTGATTCCGTTTAGTGTGTTTTTTATTTCAGTGATGGTATTCTTCAGCTTTGTTTGGTTCTTCTTTGTGTTTTCTAACTCTCTGTTAATCTTCTCACTCTGTTCATGCATTCTTCTCCCAAGTTTGTTGAGCATCTTTATGATCCTTACCTTGATCTCTTTATTAGGTAGGTTGTTTATCTTCACTTTGCTTAGTTCTTCTTGGGTCTTGTTCCTTTGTTTCAAACATATTCCTCTGTCATCTCATTTTGCCTAATTTTCTTTCTTTATTTCTGTGTATCAGGTAGGTGCACTACGTTTCCTGATCTTAGAGGAGTGGCCTTTAGTGGAGGCGTCCTAGGCATCCCAGCATTGCACTCCCCTCTGGTCACCAGAGCTACAGGCTCTGGAGGTGGCCCCTATGTGGGCCGAGTGGACTTTTCTGTGTGGTAGGGCCAACTTCTGTGAGCAGTCTGGTAGGTGGGGAGGCTCCCCGCCCTGTAAGCCACCAGGACCTGCATCCCGCTGTGGCGGCCAGCCAACTGTTTGTCGAGGTTAGCCCAGGGTCTTCCTTCTCCACCATGTTCCTACTCTGCCTTCTTGTAAAATGTCTGAATTATTGCATTTTCAATTTAAGTAGATGACCCTCATTTCACATATATTGTACTTTGTGTTAATACAAAATATTTACAGGGGGTTTAAATCTGCCTCTATTTTATATTCACTAAAGAAATATTTTATTGAATGCTGGGTAACATTGGCAGATATAGTTTTGAGAAAGGTATAAATATATTCTTCTCCAAGAATCCACAGGCTATGCAACCTGTACATAAATACTATGATAAGAGATAAGGACAGAGAAGTGCCGTGAAAACGATGGAGATTAAATTCTATGGCAGTTCAGGAAGAAATGGGGTGAGTTAGCATTTGGTACCAACCAAAGATTACATATTGAGGTAGAAGCATGAGGAACAAAGACAGAGCAAGAAACCTGATCAAATTAGTAGCATTAAGATTTCACAAGGAGTTTAGTAAAATAGGGAGACTCCCAAATTCTGAGAGGAATGTTTATATTGATGCTGTCAGACTGCCTCCCAGACGCTAATAACTACATATTTGGCATTAAATTGGATCTGAAGTGGCCAGTGGGCGTGTTGGAAGAAATCACATTCGGTTAAAAGGTATCTATCAAGTGCTTTGCCCACATGTGCGTTGGGCTAGATGCTACAGGAATACAGATAAGCATGTATTTTCTGTTGCTACATAATTATTAATGCCCAAATCAAAATATGCTAAAAGAATTGTTACTGAAGAGTTTTTACTCCTGGCTTAGCTCCATTTATGGGCTGTAAGCTGAAGAGACTATATTTTGCTGTGATATCATTCCCAAGGTACATGTAAAAGGAAAATACAGTTATGACAAAATGGGGTGGTACAGATCACTCTTACTTGGTAAACTGGGCCAACACCTAACCGTACACAACAGATCTCTGAAGGATTGCAGTGAGCACGTCTGTGGATAGTTCCTATCCTGATTCCTCTGCCTATGATTGTATTACTTGAAAGATTTTATGTTTGGAGCTACTAGCCATAAAAGGAAAGAGAATAATTTGTTTGTGACACTTCTCCTAAAAGTTACCTTTTTTCTTAGTGTCTTCAAACTACCTGTGATAGGAAATTTAGGGACTTCCCCGGCTGTCCAGTGGTTAAGACTTCACCTTCCAATGCAGGGGGTTTGATCCCTGGTCAGGGAGCCAAGATCCCACATGCCTCACGGCCAAAAAACCAAAACATAAAACAGAAGCAGTATTGTAACAAAAATTCAATGAAGACTTTAAAAATGGTCCACGTCAAAAAAGTCTTCCAAGAAAAAAAAAAAGGGAAATTCAAATTCAACTTTTCAGTTTTCTCCCAACCTTTACCTCCATTGCAGGAGAGATGACGCTGAGATTCCTATTTATGGTTATTTCTTGACAAGTTTGGGTACACGGCATACTGGACCTCAGTCATGGGTGGAGAGAAAGTCTGGTTTCACCCCAGACACGTGAAATGTTGAAGGTAGAGCAGCAGGACTTTCTAGCTGATTCGTGTAGATTCTCTCAAGGTCTGCGTCCGGACCCCTCCCGCTCTGACACTGCTGGCTGTACCCCCGTCTGGCACAGGCCTCTGCACACACACACCTCCGCCTCGTGAATGCTGCGCAGAGGTAGGGCCTAAGCCTGGGGACGGTGCCGTGGGGACCACGCTCCCTGGGGTGCAGTGCATTTCCCACTGACCTCCGGGTGGAGGACCTGCCACCTGCACGAATAAACTGAAAAACCACCGAGAGAAACTAGACTCTTGAAACTTTAAAAGGCGGTCTTTTGTATGATCTCGTTTACCCATTTTAGGGTCAGAAGAAGAAATCAGTGCCTCTGGTTGATTGCTGTAGCCTGGAAACCTGCCCAGGTGTGGCTGCCAGATGAGTCAGGGCTCTGCATCTGTTTAGCGGAGCAGACATAGCAATCTAGCCATGGACGCGCGGAACTGGAAAGTCAAGCTGCCCAAGAGAAATGCTGCCTTAGGGTGTATGTGAATGCAACTCAGTTACTTTTCATTGACATAATAACGGGCAAGGTACTCTTTCCACTAATCTGTCCTCGAGTCTTCTCCACTAGCACGTACATCTCATGAGGAAAGGTGCTGTGTTCCACCCCTGGAAGAGTGGTTCTCCAGGCCAGCAGAATCAGCACCAGCTGGAAACCGTTAGGAGCATGTCAGGACTAGAAATGCAAGCTCTCGTGCCCCTACCCCACCTGCTCTATCAGAACAATGTGTGTTTTAACAGACCCTCCAGGTGATTCTAAGCGTGACGTTGCTGCACGTGGTAGATGCAGGTCAGGACTTGTTGAAGGCCTGAAGGGAAGGTAAATGCAGAGCAGTGGCAGGGAGTAGGGATCGCGTTTCTGGTTTCTCCCCCGTGTGTGTGCAAAATACCGCGGAAAGGCACTTCTCTTACAGCAAGGATTTGGGGGATGTATACAAGGAAGAACTGGCCTGACTTAGTAAGACACATGGTTTGCTCCACATGGGAAAATGCTGGTTAAAATCTCAGCGCGATCGAGAGCTGAGTCTAACCTGTGTCCTCTGTGAGCCTGTGCTCCGGGCGAGAACGCACTTGCTTTGTACAGGTAGGCAGCCGTTGAGCGCTTGTCTCATTATTTGTGTGTTGTGGGTGGTTGTGAACTCAGATGTCATTTATTTTGATTTTGTGAATGCGTGTCTTTAACTTCTAAAAGATTGTCATGCCACATCTCTCAAACAATGGATGGTAAGTTTATAAAAATTTGGCTGAGCGCCCAGAGCCAGTGGCCGGCTGGTGGCACCTGAGGGTCGGCCAGCCTCATTCTCTGGATACTGCTGTGTGTCTTCTCTGCGGTCTAGTCAGCTCTGTCAGCGACTTGTGTAGTCTTTTCAGTCTGTGGAATCCTCTTTGCTATGTAACTGCAAATGGAAGGCACGTTTGCTGTGTCTGAAATTTTCCAGCGTATCTCTCCCTTCAGTCCTCACCTTCCCATTTACACAACTGTTTCAGCAACACAGTTTCATAACATAATTTTTTTAGGAATTAAATTCTTAAGTTATACCCAAATAGCATGTAATATGCTAACGAGAATGCACAGTCTGCAAATACTATTGACAGAAATCTTGAAATGAATTGTAGCTGATGGCGAGACCATATGTCTTTTATAACTTTTCCTAATAGAGTCAGAGAATCCAATTTGTTGAAAGTATTTAGGTATTTCTTTTTTTTTTTTAATTTTATTTATTTATTTATTTTTGGCTGTGTTGGGTCTTCGTTTCTGTGCGAGGGCTTTCTCTAGTTGCGGCGAGCGGGGGCCGCTCTTCATCGCGGTGCGCAGGCCTCTCACTATCGCGGCCTCTGTTGTTGCGGAGCACAGGCTCCAGACGCGCAGGCTCAGTAGTTGTGGCTCACGGGCCCAGTTGCTCCGCGGCATGTGGGATCTTCCCAGACCAGGGCTTTTTAACCTGTGTCCCCTCCATTGGCAGGCAGATTCTCAACCACTGCGCCACCAGGGAAGCCCTTTAGGTATTTCTTAATTCTGCTCAGTGAACAGAGCTGAGCAAATAGTACCAGTCCTAATCTGTTAGTTAAATCAGGATTTAGACAATGGAAAACAGATTTCATTTGTGTTCCAAATAAATCACATCTTTATTCAGAGCAGGGTGTGGACGGATTACCCTGGTAAAGTGCTGCTGGGGGACAGAATGAGTGTCAGAAACCTCTTCTGGCCCCAAGAATTGGCACAAAATGGAGCTTGAATTCGCTGAGACTTCTAACATCCTGTGCTCTGCTGATAGAGGACGGTTCTGTCCTTGTCTGGGGAGGGAAGGTTTGTTTATGAGTAAGTTCAGTGCACCCACAATGGTTAGGATGCCAATAAGGAACAGCATACGTTGAGCTGGGCTACATGACATTGTCTCTTTGTAGGTCAAAAGCATAGAATATCATCAATTTCATGTGGCTCCACCTAATGTTGTTTTAAAAGATTGCTTCACGTTTTTGGAGATACTGTGCTTTATTATGGCTAATGTTGTGATTAATTCTGTCTGTGGATGACTTTGAGGAGTCTGTGTAATTTCCGTGTAGTTCCCTTCTGCACCCTGAAAAATACTTTGGAAACAGATGAGTGAAAATTTGAAGGATATTTTCAGTGCCTTGTTGCATCACACATTAAAGGGTGCAGGGTGGCTTGGAGGAGTTGTGTCAGCTCCAAAAAAGGCATAGTCCTCTGAAAGAATAGTCTCTCATATTAGAGGACCTCGACATATGGGAAACATTTTACACTGCATAATATTTAAATTTCATCTGTATGTTAGGAAACTGATGTGAATAATTTAGAAAATGGCCTTATCCTCATTCTTACAGAGAAATAATTCTTCTATTATATTACATTTGACCTTGAATTTCTCATATTGCTGGTTTTATTTTAGTGCCTCTTCTATCAGTGTTTTGTGTACTGAATAAATAAAAATATACAGTTTAATTTTTAGAAATACTAGCAACCTATTTCAATATCCAACTGGATAAAATTTAAAATACCTCATAGAATTTTAGATTTTTTTTTGTGGGAGGAGGGTGGAGGTTGTGACTTTGGAGATGATCTAAGCTCTTTATTTTGGAAAAGAAAGAAAAAACAAGTTATAAAAATAAAAAGTAAATAACCAGCCCAGAGATTGAGGTTGGAACCCAAATCTTTCTACATCTAGTCCAAAGATATTTCCACTAATTAAGATTTTTAGAAGCAGACTCTATACTTTTTTTTTTTTTTACAGTTACGTTATGTTTTCAAATCTACCATAAAATTTCATGATCATGATTTTTGCTGTATTTCGAGTCTTTACTTCATTGTGTCACAGCGGGCTCCACAAAGTGCATACCTCTTTCCTTTTCCCTAAAATAAATTCCAGATTGTTTAACTTCACAGTCAAGGTTCTTAAAAGTCCAGGCCCCACCCGTATTTGCAACATTATTGCATAGAACTTTCATCCCATTCAAATCTGTTTACTGTTATTAAAACATAGCAAATCAGCCACCGTGGATGCCACCTCACACCCATTGGGACAGCTGCTGCTGCAAAAAAAAAAAAAAACAAACCCCAAAAATACAAATTTTGGTGAGGATGTGGGGAAATTGGAAACTGGAAGTTGGTGGTGGGAATGTAAATTGGTGCAGCTGCTGCGGAAAAGGGTATGGAGGTTCCTCAAAAAATTAAAAATAGAACCATCTGTGATCCAGCAGTTCCACTTCTGGGCGTATTCCCAAGAGAATTGAAAGCAGGGTCTGAAAGAGATATTTGTGCACCCATGTTCACAGCGGCATCGTTCACGATGGCCAGGAGGTGGAAGCAACCCAGGTGACCACTGACAGATGAATGCATAAACCCAATGTGGTTTATGCAAATAATGGACCATGATTCATCAGTTAAAAAGAAGGAGGTTCTGACGCAGGCTACAACAGAGATGATGCTTGAAGACATCTTGCTGAGCGAAACAACCCATCCCAGAGAGACAGATACTGCACTGACCCACTAACACGAAGTGGCTGGAGCGTGCTCATAGAGAAAGTAGATGGCGGGCTCCAGGGCTGGGGGTGGCGGTCCTAGTGATTCACGAGGATGAGTTTTAGATTTGCACGGTGACGGCATTTTGGAGATCTGTGTCTCAGCAGTGTAAATGTACGTAACACTACTGACCTGTACCCTTAAAAATGGTTAAGATGGTAAATTTTTTGTGTGTATTTTTCCACCATTTTTAAAAATAACGAATAGATATCTTTTTAATGTTGTATCTGTGTCTGAATAAGGGCTCTTTAAGTTTCCTGCCCTTTCATGAAGCTTTCTCTGAGAAAACAAGTATTGAAAGTTTTTCCACTAATTGTGTATGTGATTAGTGGTCTCTCCTGCGGGGGGACACACAGCCCAGTGTGCATAGAACAGTCCACTGCAATAATACAGAAGACTCAGTTTTGAAATTTCATTTATTTTATATTTTTGCTAAGGCAGCAATTACTATCGCCTTAATATGAACTGTTCAGATTGACAGATGTCTGTGCACATATGGTTAAATTTGAATCTCATGTATAGAAACAGGCAGAACGGATACCGAAGTTTGCTGAGGTTGAGAACGTATCGGTTGTTTACACCGGCTCTCTGGCTCACCTTGAAAATCCAGGGTCTCACTTCCACCGTCAAGGCATAGCCTCCTCGGCGACAGGGCCTGTGCTTTAGGTACTTGCATATTTCTAATTCTGTAACGGTGTGGAGTTTTTTACAGTGTTGATAAATGTTGACCTCTTAACTTAGGCCATTCTTGAGTCCTCAAAAAAGCGCAGCCTACCCGTGTCTGTGCTGATGGTAACTACAGAAGAGCAAGTGAGGACGTGTTACTCT
This sequence comes from Balaenoptera musculus, assembly GCF_009873245.2. NCBI lineage: Eukaryota > Metazoa > Chordata > Mammalia > Artiodactyla > Balaenopteridae > Balaenoptera > Balaenoptera musculus. The sequence continues at coordinate 288,263 of NC_045790.1, read as the reverse complement.
GCCTTTTAGAAGAGGAGGACCCCGGGGACCCGGTCAGCAGTGACCTGTGTCACAGTGTGGGGAGCGACACGCCCTTGGGAGCAACAGCTCCAGGACAGAGGGGGACAGCAGCCTGCAGGGCGCGACATTCCGCCCTGAGCCCAGCAGGCGCCCCCCCTCCCCGCACGCCCCCGGGAGCCCACCGTGCCCCCCCTCCCTGCGCGCCCCCGGGAGCCCACCGTGCGCCCCCCCTCTCCGGGAGCCCACCGTGCGCCCCCCCCTCTCCGGGAGCCCACCGTGCGCCCCCCTCCCCGCGCGCCTCCGGGAGCCCACCGTGCGCCGCCCCCTCTCCAGGAGCCCACCGTGCACCCCCTTCCCGCGCGCCCCCGGGAGCCCACCGTGCCCCCCCTCCCCGCGCGCCCCCGGGAGCCCACCGTGCGCCACCCACTCCCCGCGCGCCCCCGGGAGCCCACCGTGCGCCACCCACTCCCCGCGCGCCCCCGGGAGCCCACTGTGCGCCCCCCCCTCCCCGCGCGCCCCCGGAAGCCCACCGTGCCCCCCCCCGCGCGCCCCCGGGAGCCCACCGTGCCCCCCCTCCCCGCGCGCCCCCGGGAGCCCACCGTGCGCCACCCACTCCCCGCGCGCCCCCGGGAGCCCACCGTGCGGGCTGGAACGGCATCTCGTATTTGCGGCCCTGCACAAGGGCAGTAGTGTAGCCGCCTTCCTTCAGAACAAACACAGATACCGAGTGTGAGGGTGCTTTTGATCCACCTGCTGGTTTTGAGGTCAAGTGCGCCTTTGAGAAAGTGTCAGCCTGGAACACTCAGCTCACAGCCGGTCCCCACGTGGTTCAAAGCGGAGCGCTCTCCTAGCGCGCTCAAGGAAGCGTTTGCATTGACCTGAGTCTTTGTGTTGTATTTGACGTCTCAGAGCATTTTAGAACATCACTCTGTAACAGGAAGAATTCTGCCCGCCTTAGGGCCGGACAGTTCAGGAAGCTGCAGACCCTGGCAGGGAGCGAATGGCGCGCAGGCGTTGGAACTTGTTTTCCCTGTTTTTCAAGAGTCAAATACAGGTTCTCTGGGTCTTTCCCAGGCCTGTACTGGTGCATCTATGCTGTTGTCATTTGAAGAGTTAAGTGAGAAAAACTCTACTCTGTTTTCCAGCAGTTTGTAACTTTCGGTTTGAATTTTTTTTTTTTTTTTTTTGCCTGCGTTGGGTCTTCCTTGCTGCACCCGGGCTTTCTCCAGTTGCCTCGACTGGGGGCTACTCTTCCTTGCGATGAGCGGTCTTCTTCTTATGGTGGCTTCTCTTGTTGTGGAGCACCAGCTCTAGACGTGTGCAGGGTTTAGTAGTTGCAGCACGTGGGCTCAGTAATTGTGGCGTGGGTTCTAGCACGCAGGCTCAGTATTTGTGGCACACGGGCTTAGTTGCTCTGCGGCATGTGAGATCTTCCCAGACCAGGGCTCGAACCCGTGTCCCCTGCATTGGCAGGTGGGTTCTTAACCACTGTGCCACCAGGGAAATCCCATAACAGATTATTTTTTTATTTTTTTATGGAAAGCTGAAAAAAATGACAAAATACTGTGAATGTTGGGATATGAATAGCCGAATGCTTGTTATATTTTGCTTACACTGTTTTGTGGTTAAAACTCCCAGGAAAAAGCAAAACTCAAAAAGCTGAGGAGAGCTGGATTAGCTGTGATGGCAGATTCAGGATACAGGGGGTCATCGCTTCAGCTACTCTTCTTTACTAGATGCAGACAACCTGAGAGCAGAAAAACAAGAACATAACTTACAGTGAAGTGTCACTGGGCTTAGGTTGGGAGTTAACATAACAGTACACTTTCCTGAAGGCATTGGAAAGGATTCAATAATGAATCAGCCTTCTTTGCAGGAATATTTATATTGTACCAAGAATTTCCTCTGGTTGATGAATAAAGGATAAACAGAGTTTAAAATCCACAAAAGCATAGCTTGCTGAAGCCAACTGTAGAACAACTGCACGGTAACTAACAAATTATTTAAGAAACAGTTACACAGGAAGAGAACAGAGAAAGTTTCCATACAGATAAATGAGAAATGAAGCCTAGTTTCATTTCTATTTGGCTATTCCGTTTTGGCCCTTTTTGAATAGTTTAAGACACAACATTAAAAAATAAACTCCAATGTTGAAAATATATATAAAGGAATTGCTTTCTTTCCTTAGGTAACTCCTACTTGAATATTATCCTTCATCTTTTCAAGGGAATGCTGAAATTACTGTTGACATTATAAGTGTTCTTGGTTTCAAGAATTCTGAAAATACAATGGACAAGAATTTTTGGACATTATAAATAAGATTTTATAGAAGTTTAAAGTATAGGGAGAAATAATCTCAATATGGATGATTTTTAGTTCCACATGTCCTAAGGTGTAAATTAACATAGCCAGTTAGTTCAGAAGCCTTTCCTATCCTACATCTCCAACAGTTTTATATTATAGATAAATGAATGACATCATTATTGGTGATCACATATAAACATAATGGCAAATAAACAGAAAACTATTCTTATTATTTATACACTGAAAATTCAGATTTGCCATGTTTGCCATATTAATGATAAATCTTTGCAGATCCAGTTTGAAAGAATAAAACTGTCCTAATGTACCCAGAAAAGGGTTGGGCTACTAAAGAAAACAGAGGTGTCTTTATAGAACTATGCTTGAGAAATCAGAGTACAGTAGAGGTGCTGATTGATAGAAACATGGTCAAACATTTCTAGTTAACAGGATGATAAAGAGGGAAGGGGAAGGAAAGAGAAGGCGTAGATACCTAACCAAACATATTCTCAGGCTGAGGATGGAATTCTCTGGTCACTTACGTGTTTTGAAAATGAGGAATTCATTTCCTAGACCTTTTTGTTTGTTTGTTTCATCTTGTGTCTTGTCTTTTCTTGTCTAGCAAAGTAGGTACTTTTTTATTGAAGTATAATTGATTTACAGTATTGTGTTAGTTTCAGGTGTACAGCAAAGTGATTTGGTTATATATATATATGTATATATCCATATTCTTTTTTTTATTCTATTCCATTATACTTTATTACAAGATACTGAATACAGTTCCCTGTGCTATACAATAAATCCTTGCTGATTATTTTGTATATGGTAATGTGCATCTGTTAACCCCCTACTCTCAATTTATCCCTCCCACCCCCTTTCCCCTTTGGTAGCCATAAGTTTGTTTTCTATGTCTGTGAGTCTGTTTCTGTTTTGTAAATAAGTTCATTTGTATCTTTTTTTTTTCTTAGATTCCACATATAAGTGATATCATATGATATTTGTCTTTCTCTGACTTACTTCACTTAGTATGATAATCTCTAGGTCCATCCATGTTGCTAATATACATATATATGACATGTCACATCTTCTTTATCCATTCATCTGTCTCTGGACACAGGTTGCATCCGTGTGTTGGCTATTGTAGCATTGAACATTGGGGTGCATGTATCTTTTCGAATTATAGTTTTCTCCATGTATATGCCCAGGAGTGGCATTGCTGCATCATATGACAACTCTAGTTTTTTAAGGAATCTCCATCCTGTTCTCTGTAGTAGCTGCACCAATTTACATTCCCACCAACTGTGTAGGAGGGTTCACTTTTCTCCACACCCTCTCCAGCATTTATTATTGTAGACTTATTGATGATGGCCATTCTGACTGGTGTGAGGTGATACCTCATTGCAGTTTTGATTTGCATTTCTCTGATAATTAGCAATGTTGAGCATCTTTTCATGTGTCTGTTGGCCATCTGTATGTCTTCTTTGGAGAAATGTCTATTTGGATCTTCTGTCCACTTTTTGATTTGGTTGTTCGTTTATTTGTGTGTTTTTGATATTAAGCTGTATGAGCTGTTTGTATATTTTTGAAATTAAACCCTTGTCGCATCATTTGCAGATATTTTCTCCCAGTCCATAGGTTGTCATTTTGTTTAGTTTATGGTTTCCTTTGATGTACAAAAACTTATAAATTTGATTAGGTCCCATTTGGTTTTTGTTTTGTTTTATTTGTTTTGTATTTCTTTTGCCTTGGGAGACCGGTCTAAGAAAATATTGCTACAATTTATGTCAGAGAATGTTTTGCCTATGTTCTCTTCCAGGAGTTTTATGGTGCATGTCTAATATTTAAGTCTTTAAGCCATTTTGAGTTTATTTTTGTGTATGGTGAGAGGGTATGTTCTAACTATATTGATTTACATGAAGCCATCCAGCTTTCCCAACACCACTTGCTGAAGAGACTGTCCTTTCCCCATTGTATATTCTTGCCTCTTTTATCAAAGATTGATTAACCATAGGTGTGTGGGCTTATTTCTGGGCTCTCTGTTCTGTTCCATTGATTTATATTTGTATTTTTGTGCCATTACCACCCTGTTTTGATTACTGTAGCTTTGTAGTATTGTCTGAAGTCTGGAAGGGTTATGCCTCCAGCTTTGTTTTTTACCTCAGGATTGCTTTGGCAGTTCTGGGTCTTTTGTGGTTCCATATAAGTTTTAGGATTATTTGTTCTAGTTCTGAGAAAAATGTCATGGGTAGTTTGATAGGGATCACATGAAATCCGTAGATTGCTTTGGGTAGTATGGCCATTTTAACTATATTAATTCTTCCAATCCAAGAGCATGGGATATCTTTCCATGTCCTTGAATCATCTTCGATTTCCTTTATCAATGTTTTATATAGCTCTCAGTATATAACTCTTTCAGCTCCTTGGTTAGGTTTAATCCTAGGTATTTTTAATGTGATTTTAAATAGGATTTTTTTTACTTTCTCTTTTTGATATCTTATTGTTAAAGTAAAGAAATGCAACAGATTTCTGAATATTGATCTTGTATCCTCCTACCTTGCTGAATTCATTTATCAGTTCTAATGGGTTTTATGTGGAGTCTTTCGGGTTTTCTATATATAGTATTATGTCATCTGCATATAATGACAATTTTACCTCTTCCCTTTTGACTTGGATACCTTTTAATTTCTTTTTCTTGTCTGATTGCTGTGGTTAGGACTTCCATTACAGTGTTGAATAGAAGTAGTGAGAGTGGGCATCCTTGTCTTTACCAAGAATTTAGCAGGCTGGCTTTCAGCTTTTCACCATTTAGTATTATGTTGGCTGTGGGTTTGTCATAAATGGTTTTTATTATGTTGAGATATGTTTCCTCTATGCCCACTTGGGCAAGAGTTTTTATCATGAATGGATGTTGTATTTTTTCAGATGCTTTTCTGGCATATGTGCAGATGATCACGTGGTTTTTCTCTTTTGTTGATGTGTATCACATTTATTGATTTGCATATCATGAATCTAACTTCATCATGGTGTATGACCCTGGAATGAATCCAACTTCAGCATAGTGTATGATCCTTTTTATATGTTGTTCAGTTTAGTTTGCTAATATTTATTGAGGATTTTTTCATCTATATTCATTAAAGATATTGGCCTGTAGTTTTCTTTTTTGGTGGTATCTTTGGTTTTCGTATCAGGGTGATAGTGGCTTCATAGAATGTCTTTGGGAGTGTTCCCTTCTCTTCAGTCTTCTGGAAGAATTTGAGAAGGATAAATATAAATTCTTCTTTGTATGTTTGGTAGAATTCCCCAGTGAAGCCATTCGTTCCTGGAATTCTGTTTGCAGGGAGTTTTTGTTTGTTTGCTTTAATTACAGATTGTATTTCACTTCTAGTGCTCAGTCTGTTCAAGTTATCTGTTTCTTCTTGACTCAGTTTTGGCAGGCTGTGTTTCTAGAAACTTGTCTATTTTTTCTAGGTTGTCCATTTTATTGGCATATAACTTCATAATATTTTCTTATGGTATTTTGTATTTCTGTGGTATCAGTTGTTATTTCTCCTCTTTCATTTCTTATTTTGTTTATTTGGGTAATCTCTCTTTTCTTCTTGGTAAGTCTGGCCAGAGGTTTTTCAGTTTTGTTTAACCTTTCAAGAAACAAGCTCTTGGTTTTATTGATTTTTTTTTCTGTTGTTTTTTATCTCTATTTTATTTATTTCCTCTCTGATCTTTATTATTTTCTTCCTTCTGCTGAGTATAGGTTTTGTTTGTTTTTCTAATTCTTTTAGGTCATAGGTTAGGTTGGGTGGTAGGCTAGGTTATTTGAGATTTTTCTTGTTTTTTGAGGAAGGCCTGTATTGTTATGACCTTCCTTCTTAGAACAACTTTTGCTGCAACCCATAGATTTTTTATGGTTGTGAGAGCAGGTACTTTTTGAAATACACTTGGATACGAGATGCCAGAGAAGATCACCTCTTAGACTCATGTGAGGAGGTAGGACTTAAGTGTCTACTTAGGGTGTAGAAAGCCCCAAGATAAGGTCAATCCCACCTGAATGTTGGTACTTGAACATAGAGAAAAAGCCTGATAATCTGAACATTTAAATTGTTCTTTAGCTCATCAGAGAGCTGTAGTAGCAAGGCAGTCAAATAATCTGAATTCCAAAGACAGACAGGACCTTCCACTGAACAGAGGCCACAGGGACTATTCCATGAGGGAGAGAGGTTGCACTACCAGCGACAGGAGTTGGAAACTGTCCACATTCCCCAGGCCCGAGGAAGGGCTGCAGGTTAGGCCCCAGACTAAGAGGGTCTACACTCACTGGTGCTCAGGAGAAAGAGCTGGGGCGTCTGGGGCAGGTGGTCTCAGGGCCCCCCATGGTGCAGGTGTGCTGCAGGGTGAAGCCCGGGCGGGGACAGCACAGTCTCTCCCCGCAGTGCACACGCCCTGCCCCTGGAGAGCCATAAAGACGGGTCACCCTCGCCCCAGGGCGTGGACTGCACAGTATCCTTCCCCAGCCGGTTTCCTTCTAGAGCTGAGACAGAAGTAAAAATTGTCGACAGGAGGGAAGGTAGGACCCCTCTTGAGCAGAGGGACAAGCAGAGCCAAGGTACTCCAGGAGAGGGTAGGTAACACTCACACCTGCAGGAGAATCACAGACAGAAGACACAGTTTGGCCACCACGGATACTCAAGAGGACACACCCACAGGCCTAGGTGCCCTCAGCCTGCTGAAGAGATGGAACTAGTGGGCCACTGGTCGAGATGAAGTGAGATCATGAAACAATTCAGTTAATTCAAAAGGCAGGAGAAAGAAGAATGGGGAATCAATGGGACAAGTAGAATATAACTAACACTATGGTTGTTTTAAATCCAGTCCTATTGATACGTACAATAAATGTAAATGTAACGCTAAATATATAGGCACCTAATAATGGAACTTTAACACACATGAAGCAAAATGGATAAAACTGAAAGGAAAAATAGATCTGCTCTATAGTTGAAGACTTCAACATCTGTCTCTCGGGCATCAATAGAACAGGCAGTCATAGAATCAGTAAGGTTACAGGAGACTTGAATGACACTGCTAACCGGCGTGGCGTAATTGGATTTATTGAACACACCACCTGCAAGAGCCCAGAGCACTTCACCCAGGCAGCCTGCATCCTGGACCATGCAACAAACTTCAGCAGATCTGTAATCACATGATGTATGTTATCAAAGAGAAATAGAAGTAAAATAGAACTGGATAGCAGAATGCTATATGGACAGTTCCAGAAATATTTGTAAAGTAGACCACACACCTCAGTAAGCCATGGGTCAAAGTGGCAGTCATGCATGAAATTAAAAAACAAAGTACTATTTATAAAATAGATAAGCAACAAGGATATATTGTATAGCACAGGGAATTATACCCAGTATCTTGTAATAGCCTATAATGGAATATAATCTGCAAAAATTACTGAATCACTATGCTGTATACCTGAAACTAACACAGTATTGTAAATAAACTATACTTCAATTAAAAATAAAAATAAAATAGCTCTGGAATACAACAGACACTAAATAAATATTTGCTGAATAAATAAATCATGGTCAATAAATGTGAAAAAATATTTTGAATTGAGCCAACATGAAAGTATAATATGTCAAAACTTATGGGACTCCACTAAAACAGTGTTAGAGGGAAATTTAAAGAATTGAAGGTTATATTATAAAACAAGAAAAGGTTCAAATCAGTAGTCTAAGCTTCTACTTTAAGAACCTAATAAAATAAGAGAAAACTGAATTCAAAGCAAGCAGAAGGGAGGGAATCTTATCTCTTAAAGATTGTAAAGCAGCTATACTCCAATAAAAAAAATAAATAAATAAAAAGATAAGAGCCCAAATAAATGAAATTAAAAACAAAAAAGTAGAAAACACTAAAGAAACCAAAAAAATACTTGAAAAGGTCAAGATAATAGACAAAACTCTATTCAGACCCGTCAAGAAAATAAGAGAGAAGACATACATTACTTTAGACATTATTTTAAAAGATAATGGTTTGTCGTGAAGAACTCATGCCAGTTAATTTGATAACTTAAATGAAGTAGACAAATAATTTCAAAGATATAGACCTAAGCTTACTCAGGAAGAAATTCACACCCTGAGTAGACCTGTATTCTTTTTTCCTATATATTTTAAGGTAATTTAATTTATAATTTAAAACTTTCACACAAAGAAAACTCCAAGCCTAGATGACTTCACTGGCAAATTCTGAGAAACATGTAAGGAAGAAGTTCTACCCAAATCACCCAGATAGTGGGAGAGGAAATAACGCATTCCAACTCATTTTATGAGGTTCACATTATTGTGATAAAATTTAGTGCATTAAATGAAAACAACAAAACATCATGACCAAGATCAAAGATTTAAATAAATGGAGACATACACCATGTTGGTGGGATTCGAGGCGCCCTGTTGCCAAACTACTATTTGTCTCCCAAATTGTTCAGTAGACTCCACACATTAACAATCAAAATCCCCACAGGATTTTGTTTTTGCTTTTGGTAGAAGTTGGCAAACTGATTCTAAAATGTATGTGAAAAAACAAAGCAGCAAGAACGGCCAAAACAATTTTGAAAAAGAATGAAACGGTGGAAGATTCACATAACCTGATTTCAAGATCCAAGTTAGCTTTTAATGAAGTCTGTGCAAACCAATGAAGAAGTTACAGAAGAAGGTAACTTCTTCTTTGAGGAAGTTCCCTAGCTATTCTTAGATATTAGTCTATCCTTGGTTCTAACCTGTTTGTCACAACTTCCCAATAACTTAGAAAATGTACTTATCAAATCTGAACATCCAGCAAGCTTCAGAAGAATGGATTCTTCCGTGAATGACACAGTGAGACTCAGGCTTGTCAAAATAAGCCATGATATAACTTAGAAGCAGCAAGCTTTAAATAAACATAAACATTTATAAAGACTTATTTTTAGATCCCAGAAATCACAGAATGAGGGACCTGATTTGAAAGCAATTCATGTGAAAAGCAAACTTAATTTAGTTTCCAGTATGCCAGCTAGAGACAGCAGTGTGGGTTACTGTTAAGATATCAGTGCAAACTTGTTTAATGGGCACATCCAGATGTAAGGGTGCAATCATAGAACAGACAGGGTGGTGATGGTACTTATCCCACGTACTATGGAGAATGATTTAAGGAATTAAGATATTTAACCTGAAGAAAGTGAAACGTTGCTAGTCCAGAGAGGTGAGTGTTGTAAAGTTGGAGGGTCGCCATATGGAATAGAAATGAGATTCTTAAAGTTCTCATAAACACAGGTCTCCAAAAGACATAGGTGGCAATCCATGCACAGGCCCTTTGTTTAAAAGAATTTGAATTTTCAGCAGTAAAAAGACTGTCCTGCCCAGCAGGGGCTTCCCAGGGACCTTTGGACACTCTGTCAGACTTTGCAGAGAAAGTGTTTCTGAGTTGAGAACAGTAACAGGTAAGGGGGTCATTCCAGAGTGCTGGTGCTGTGAAAATGGTTTTTATTCTTTTTAGCAAATAACTAAATAAATGCAATCATACTCTTTATTCAGTTTAAAAGATTGATAGGTCAGAAAAGAAATTCCAAAGTTAGAAAGAAATGAAAGGACATTAGAATAGTCCTTTTTGCCCTAAACATAAAACAATTCAGCCCTATTTACAAAAAGAAATATGTCAGCGAGTAGAAATGAAGTCTGCCATCTGGCTAGTCATGAATGTTGTCACTCTTTACAAAGGTGGTCTTTAGAATTATCTGCTAACCTCCAAAAAGGATAAACTCTACTTAAACAAAATTACAACAGCCTTGATTTCATTGGGCCATATTAGCCTGATATTTACCACATGATCTGTATCAACAGGATCTCATCTAATCCAGGATTTTGCGTTTGTATAGGCTTGGCTCTGTGTGGTGAGAGTACACAATTTCTTTAAAGTTCTTTGTTCGCAAGTTGGCTTTTTTTTTTTTTTTAAAGGATAGTTTGAATTGGTATTGCTTAAGTAAATTGTCTAAGGTGGGTCACTGAAATTGTCCTTAATAAACATATTCACAACATTTTCAGTGTTTCAGATAAAAATATTATTTATTAGGGAGACAGTCTTGATGTATCATCAGTCGTCTTGGCAGGAATATTATATCTCGCAACATTTCTCCCTATTATTAAAAGCAGGATGCATTTCTCTTGGTGGATTTCAGCCTTTTAGGGAAAACTTACATGAAGATCAATGGTCAAAAGAAATGCTTGCTTTGTTGAAATGTATTGTTTGTAAATTCAGCAGTAAGAGCCACTGTATATGTGATAGAACATATTCTGTAGGCATTTTTGTTCTTAATGTGTTAAAACGAAAATGCAAAAGCATCCACCGTATAAATGCTCATTTCACTCTGCCCAGATGCAGAGCAATCACTTCCCCACCATCGTGAGGAGGAATCTTCTCATCCTGGAAATACAATTAGGCCCTGTGATAGGATAATCTGTGCACCTTAGGACACACTCTTAGAGAATACCATGGTGTGGAGCTCTGTCTGGGAAAAAGTGTCCTCCACAGAACATGATAAATTACACAGTATTATCTAATTCCTACATATGGCTGATGATAACGATTTTTCTTCTCTGGAGATAGTCAAACAAAAAAGTATAAATCCAAGCTAAATTACATTTGGAGCTAGATGGGATTTGTTAAGTGAATACAAAGGAAATTTTGAAAAATTTGGCAAATCAAAATTAATTATTTACATATGAAAATACCTCTTTAGAAAAAATCTTATATTATGTGCTAAAATCATAAACTATGACAAATCATTCTCTGTTTTTTCAGCTTGTAAGAAAGCAAGTGATATTCACTCCAGTTCTACAGTATTTAGATTATGTGTAAAGAAAAGACACAGGGAGATCAGTTTGGTGCTTTGTGATGACCTAGAGGGGTAGGATGGGGGGGGAGTGGGAGGGAAGTTCAAGAGGGAGGGGATATGTGTATATATATGACTGATTCACTTTGTTGTACAGCAGAAACTAACACAATATTGTAAAGCAGTTATAACCCAATAAAGATGTAAAAAAAGAAAAAGAAAAGACTATAGGACATATCAACCAGTAATTTTTGAAAAGCTGGAGACATTATACTAAATGTCTTACAAAAATTAATTAAGCTGTGATTATTTTTTAAATAAGGGGTAGTAATTAAAGACTGTTGAGAATTGTACTGTTTCTGCATTTTTCTAAAGTGCCATTTGTTTTAAATAACAATAATTCAGATTCAGTGAATTTGGGGAAATTTAAATCTTACATTTATGGGCTACTAAGTTTTTTTTTCTAAAAAAGAAAGATGCTCTGTAATAGATGAAAAGTGTTAGCAGTGTGTTCTCGGAATTATTTACATTTTGTCCTAGGATTTTTTTTTCTGTCGGGAGTGAAGTATATACAGGGGCTGTTATTCTCACTCTCAGATTTGCAGTGGGTGTCAGGCACAGAATGTGGTAATATATGGGGCGTAGTTGATGCTACAAGCTCTATAGATTTACTGCTATCCAGAGCCAGTCACGTAGCCCAGAGACAAGCTGGCCACAATGTACTATCCTAACATACTTTTCTGATTTTAAAATGATGCTGTTTTTGCTGGTTTTCCTCTTGTTTTCTTTAAATACTGACCTGAAACCTTTTATTTTTTCCTATTGTAAAGCCTACTGGTTATTGAAGGCAGCTCTGTTTTACAAAAAGTAATTGCAATGTAGAACTTTTAACCATAAACAAAATATGACTTGCTACCAGAGAAACCAAGTGCATGGCACAATGTAAGTGCTTGTTAAGTGCTATTAAATGTGGCTTAACTCACTGAACAGCTCCAGTGCCTGCCAACCTCTGGGTGCCCATTACCTGCCAGGCAGTGTCCCAGCCACTTTACATGCAACCAGACAAGGCTGGTACCAAACCCAGGTTCGGCTGCTCGAAAGGCCAATACTTGAGAGACAAGTGTTGGTGGACAAGGAAGAGGTGCTTTACTCAGGAGGCCAGCGACCTGGGAAGGAGGTGGCCTAATGTCCTCAGACGGTCTCCAAGTTGCCAGTTAGGAGACTAAGGTGTGAAAGGCCGCATGGGGGCGCTGCAGGGGGCATGAGCAGCTCGGGCACAATTCTCGGACTGCTTGGCATCCAGGTGAAGTTCCGAGCGTCACCAGCCTTCTGGTTTCCAGCAGTCTGGGGTCTAGGTGCTTGAGGTCAGCAGTTTCCATCTGATGGGGTCTGCTTCCTGTCAAAGCAGTTTAGGGATGCGTGTCAGGCAGCCTGGTGACTCTGCTCTGTGGCTGGTTTACAGTCCAAAACGTTATGAGTTTCCCGGCCCAGCAAGTACTCTTTGTCTCTGCATCTTCACCTTCCTGGTCCTAACTCTTGAGCCAGCCTTTTGAGACTCAGGGGAGGCCTGGGAGACTAAAGCTTTTCTACAAACCAGAGGCATGCAGAGGACACCCGGGGGGTCTGTCCCGGGAAGGCCCCATAGGGCCCTGCTCCGTTACATACAGACCTCATCTTACGTCAACACAGCAGGTCTTCTAATTACTTCTTCTTATCTCCTTTTCAGAAGGCAGGAGATGGTCTTAGGGAGTGGGTATATACTAATTAAATCACTTGTCAAAGAGTAAATATTTAAGGAAATCTCCATTTAGAACTGGTTTAATTTGACTATTACTTTAACAATAGATAAGTTAATTCCAGAGTTCAGGGTACATGCTCCTGAAAAACTCCACTGTTGGTAAAAATAAAAACTAAGTAAATGAATATAGGGGTTGCTGACACTTCAAGTCTGCATTTCCTTTAATGCCTCTAGATAAACAAACAAACAAAACAAAATAAAGTCAAATGTTATCTTCTTAATAAGCCCAGCAACACTTTTATGAAGGTTTCAGTTTTGATCTTAGTCTCAGCCCTTCTCCAAACTCTGGAGCAATAAGACAGGACATTTTGATTTTCTGGTCAGGCCATTTGCTCTCCTCCTGACCTGACTCTGCCCCAAACACAGAGGCTGCTAAGGAATGGAGAATAAGATAGATTTACAGAGAAGGAGGCGAAAAAAGGAAAGCTGCAAAGACAAACTCATATTCCCGTTAAGGTGTGGTGCTCCCATTATATGAGTTGGGGCATTCTCGTATAATCCAGATTAAAATGTATATTGAAAAAACATTTGACTTAGTGACTCTAAAATTGGACATACCTTGTGACCCAATAAGTCCATCACTCAAAAACAGTCCTCAGTGTATATTTAGAGCCCTCCACAAGAATTTCAGTTACGGGAGCACGGAACAACTGGCTTGGCATTCTCTTTATTGAAATGATAGATCTTTCCTGTTATTCGAATGAATGAGTGAATAATTGATTGCTTGATTGATTGACTGATTTAGACTTGAAGTCCATTATTTTATCATATTTCACTGAATCAAAAATGTACAAATGATGCTCCATTATTTTATACGACACTGAGAAAAATTGCTCTTTTTACTTTTAAAATGTCCTAGTAGCCAATTTTTAAAACATTCACTACATGAGAAAATATCTGCATCTTACAATTGATGGCCTACAAATAACACAGAGCAAAATAGAGCTCAGTATAAACCTCTGTTTCACAGACTCTTCTTATAGGGAAGCAGATCACTTCTTGCATGTTGTGAAAGGTTTTTATTTGACAAGTCTTTATAGTAAAGATAAGTAAAGGCAAACTTTGTAGGAAAACAATTTAACAATATGAGTCCTAATACCCTGTTTTTATGTCAGAAACAGGACAGGAAAACACTGGAAGCCATGACAAAAGATAGGGCAAGGTCAAATCTGTTATTTCTCGAGACTTATCCAATGGACTATTTGCTTAGGTACTTTTTTAGTCATATAATAGTGTCCTTTTTATTTCCATGGGTCATAGATAGTCTAAATCCTTAGCTTTCTTATGAGTGTGGAAATAAAATGCATAGCACAATGTCTGAATAAATGAAATCTTTCAAGGCAAATGATTATTCCATAGTTCCACCTAATTAAATCTGATTGCATTTTTAGGGAAACTAATATAACAAATTTGGTATTTTCTTCCTGATAGAGTAGGTTTCAATTACTTGTTTCCCATCGGCAATACAGCTTCAGTAAAGTGTGTCAATTGGGGTAATTTCCCCTGTGAGGATATGAGAAGTCCCATCAAACTACAGATAAAATTCTGGGATTTATAATCTCCTGAAACGTCTATGGAGGTAGGTGCTCCAGGGCTGATGAGTTCAGTGAATAGTTCAGAGTCACGCCATTAGCAAATTAACTTAGACCAGTCAGGTGTGATCCTATATCTTTATTTTATTTAACTTTTTAAAATTTTAAGCAAAGAAACCTGTCACAGAAACTCTAGCAGACTTACCATCCTGTCTTTGGTCACAGCTGGGTTACATGCTGGCTCAGAGTCACGTCACTGGAAAATTAACTTAGACCATCGGGCATGACCGCTTTGGAGCGAGAAGGTGGACTGGGGGGCGGACCCAGGCCCTGTAGGTGTGGAGGGAGGGAGAGGTGGTTGGGCCCGTGGTGGGCAGCTCTGGGACGGGCTGCTGAGAGGGGGCTCCCTCAGGACGTGGCGCCGTGGGGAGGGCTGAGGCCCAGGGGCCACGTCTGGAAGGGAGGAGGGCGGGGCATGGAGAGGAGCAGGGCGCCGGGCGGGGGCGCTGTCACTGGGCAGGGTGTTGGGGTCTCCATCCCAGAGAACCCTGAAGGGCGGCTCAGCTCGGGGCCCCATCTGACCAGTGGCCACAGTTGGTGGGCGCTGTGCATGGGATGTGCAAAGCACGCAGGCTGTAAATGGGCAAGAATTGGTGTGTTCTGGCTACTTTTAAATGATTGGATTGTGAAAATTGGAGTCTGGTGTCAGTGGGCTTTGGAGGTGAGGGTCTCAGCCTGCCGTGGAGAAAGCAGCAGCCTGTGGGCAGCACCACCTTGGCGTGTTAAGTGACACCTGTGCCATTCAGTCACCTACTGGGTCCAGTGAACGAGCTGCAGGTGCCAAGGGTTCTCACAGGGGGACGAGGGACGGGCACGTCTTTAACCTGGTCAGGGTCGGCCTGTCTGTCTCCCTGCTGACCCCCCGCGGTATTTATTACACCAGTGCTGCCTGACGCTTAAGTCGAGCGCTGATGAAGAATGGGAGCGTTTTCACAGGGCACCACGCGATCGCCCTTGGTGAGGGTATGCGGATTATTACGACAAGACAGCTCCGCAATCTCAGGGAATCCTACAGGGCAAGTGCATTTCCTGCCCCCGGAGCAGTCCAGCCAGACGCAGGTCACTCACCTTTCAGGTGCTGATGCAGACACCCAGCACCTTTCCTCCCCGTCTCTGCCATAGCATCCTCTGTCAGAGCCTCGGGATTCGGTCAGGAGAAGAGGGAAGATGGTGGAGAAAAGATGAACCTGCCCCCAAGTGTCCCAGCTTGACTTGCATTCCGTTGCTAAAAGTGCAGAACTAAAGAAAAAACTTGAAATGTTCATATTACCTTGCAAGTAAAGTTCTTAAATATGTTATAAATTGAATCACCTGATTTAGAAAGCACAAAGAAGGATTAGAGCGTTAGTCCCAGTACAGGCCCATGAGGAAAGAGAATGAACCCTGAACATATCTCAGTGACATTTGCGTGGGGTGACATTTGCAAATACTTCCTAAGTATTTTTTTTTTTGGTTAGTTATTTGCTATCGTAAACTTATTTTCTGCTTGTTTGTTTTTCCCATTAACATAATAGAAAGGGGAAAATGTGAGCTCTCTCATTTTCTTAAAAAGCTATTAAACCAGCTGAAAGCTCTTAAAACAGAATAGAGCCGTTTTTGTTATTTTTTTTTAAATACCTTTCTCTACTTTTTTTTTTTTTTTGGTAGTAGGGTTTTATTTATTTATTTTTGGCTGTGCTGGGTCTTCGTTTCTGTGCGAGGGCTTTCTCTAGTTGCGGCAAGCGGAGGCCACTCTTCATCGCGGTGCGCGGGCCTCTCACTATCGCGGCCTCTCTTGTTGCGGAGCACAGACTCCAGACGCGCAGGCTCAGTAATTGTGGCTCACGGGCCCAGTTGCTCCGTGGCATGTGCGATCTTCCCAGACCAGGGCTCGAACCCGCGTCCCCCGCATTAGCAGGCAGACTCTCAACCACTGCGCCACCAGGGAAGCCCCCTTTCTCTACTTTTATATTAACCTTCTGTGGTGAAAGGCCTGGAACGTACTCACTTTTTTAGATGGATTGTAACAGAAGACATTTTTGTACTTAAGGAAAAAAAGATGGTGATTTCAAGAACAGAGGGTTTTTAGGAACCCACTGTTACCACAATTTCTACCTCGTCATGATAGAAAGTGAGTCTGGAGCATGGAAGTGTCTTTTCAGAGGACAGTTAGGAACCCAAGAAACAATCAGCCAGTTCTCAGCACGAACGCCAAAAATCTCCTGAAGGAATGGTGACCTTGCTTCTGAAACTACACAATCGTAGGCCTGAAAATCTCAGAGATATTTAATAATAACAGCTACAATTTATCGGGCGTCTTGCTGGTGAGAGAGTGTTCAAAGTGGTTGGGATGAGATAAACCCTTTAGTCCCCGTAATGATGCTGTGTGGTAACTCCTGATACACACTTTGAGACGAGAAGACTGAGGGGCAGAGAGATTCTCCAGTTCATCCAACTTTATTCCATTGGTTAGTGTATTTTTCAGCTCAGTTGTAACTCCTGTTTGGTACTTTCTTGTATTTTCTCTCTCTCTGTTGAAGTTCTCAGTGTGTTCACCCATTTCTTCTCTTGAGCTCCATGAGCAATTTTATGACTCTTACCTGGAACTCCTTATTAGTTAGATTGCTTATCTCCATTTTGTTTACTTCTTTGCCTGAGGTTTTGTCTTGTTCTTTTGACTGAAACACATTTCTTCGTCTCCTCATTTTGCTTTACTCTCTGTATTTATTTCGCTGTCTTCGGTAAGTCAGCTACCTCTCCCAGTCTTGAAGGTGTGGCCTGGGGGAGCTGTCCTGTGGGCTCAGAGGCACAGCCCTGCATGGCCACCATGGCCAGGGGCTCACGGGTGTCCCCAGGTGGCTGCACACGCCCTCCTGTGTAGTGGGTCAGGGCTGTTGTGGTGCCCTGGTGCTGACAGGTGCTGGCGGGTGGGCTTTTCACCTGACCAGCTGTGAGGCCCTTGTGCAGCCCGGGTGTGGGTGGGGGTCTCAGTAGGCCCACCCACCAGTGTGAGCAGGTTAGAGGGAGGATCCCCAGATGGGGCCACCAGTGCTGGTGTCAGCAGGTGCCTGAGATCACGAAAGCAGCCAGGGTCTCAAACCCCAGTGAACATCCCGACCGGTTTCTCCCTCTGTGACAGATGCTTCAAGATTAGTGAGCGGGTCCCCTTCACGGAAGGTCTGTGCCCTTTTCAGTCGGGTGTTTTTGTGCTGGTTTGGGGTTAAGCGAGTCTACACAGGAGCCTGTAAAGAGAAGGTTTTCTGTTCCCTGTAGTTCTGTCGTTTCCCTGGATGTATTATTCCTCACTGGTTTCCAAAGTCAGGTGTTCTGGTTTCGCCTCTTTCCTGTGCAGGAACTAAGGATTGTGGTACCTGATGTGGAGCTGGAATCCCTTGTTCCTTGGGGAAAATAACTGTGTTTGTGATCCTTGCTGGTGGTGGATCGCCGGACGGGGCTGCAGTGTTTTCCCCCCTCGGCAAGTCTGCATCCCGGCCTCTCCTGCCATCTCAGTGCTGCCCTTTTACCCTTTCTTATAGAGACGCTGTCCATCCAGTGTTCAGTCCCTTTTAGACCCCTCTCCCTAGAGTGCTCTTCCAGCTTCTTTGAGAAAACACATATGCAAACCCTTTGTTTTTCATTGGATTACCTGTCACCTTATTACTGAGTTGTAGGAGGTCTTTATGTATTCTGGCTCCCTGTCCTTTATCAGCTATATGATTTGCAAACATGTTTCTCTCAGGCTGTGACCTATCTTCTTACATTCTTGATGGTATCTTTTGAAGTGCAACAATTTCTGTCTTTTATGAGGTCTGATTTATCAATTCATTTTATTGCTAGTGTTATTGGTTTTGTAGCTAAGAAGTCATCACCTAACCCAAGGTCATGAAGATTTACTCCTTTTTTTTGTTTTTTTGCTGTTTCTGTTTTCATTTTTGAAGAGCTTAAATTTGGGTGTGTGGTCCATTTTAAGTAAATGTTTCTGTTTGGTGTGAGACTTGGCATCTTTGTCAAAAATCAATTGATTGTAAATATATGGGTTTATAGGACCACAAATATAAGTGTTTATATCTGGAGTCTCAATTTTCTTCCCTTGATCTAAAATGTCTGTCTTTATACCCGTACTATAATGTAGCATTTTGTTAAATTTTGAGATCAGGAAATGTAAGCCCTCCAACTTTTTTTTTTTTTAAACATTGTTTTGGCTATTGGGGGTCCTCTGTGTTTGCATATAAATTTTAGAGTTGGCTTGCTTGTTTTTGAAGAAGACTCTGCTGGAATTTTGATAGGTATTTTATCAGATCTGTGCGTGAATTTGGAGAGAACTGACATCTTTATAACGTTGAGTCTTCCAATCCATGACATGGTTTATCTCTTAATTTATTTAAAGCTTTAATTTCTTTTAGCAATATTCTCTAGTTTCAGTGTGTACTTGTTTTATTAAATTTATTCTTAAATATTTCATTCTTTCTGATACTTTTGTGAATGGAATTGTTTTCTTGATTACATTTTGGATTGTTTGTTATTAGCAGCATAGAATCATAATAGATTTTTATAATGGATTATGTATCCTTGTGACCTTGTAAACTCCGTTATTAGTTCTTGTAGTTGTGTGTGTGTTCCAATAAAGACAGTTTTACCTTGTCCCTTTCCAATCCTGATACCTTTTATTTATTTTACTTGCCTCATTTCTCTAAAACCTCCCACACAAAGTTGAGTGTGAGTGTAAGAACAAACATCCTTGCAGACTTTCACCATCAATTACAGTGTAAGTTGTGGGGTTTTTGTAGATGCCCTTTATCAGGTTGAAGACGTTCCCTGTTATTTCTAGTTTGTTGAGATTTTTTTATCATGAATTGGACTTTTGATTTTGTCAAATGATTTTTCTGCATTCATTGAGATTTTCATGTGTTCTTTTTCCTTAACAACTGTAATTTTGAAATAATGACAATTAAAGAAAACTGGAATTTGGCTTTTCTTCCTTTATTTTTCCCAAATACTAGTAGTACCATGGTGTGCTAAAATTCAATGGAAAATTCACTATTAAGAATACAATGCCAATGAATGGACTTTTATGATTCAAATTATAGTGAGGCCTAGAGACTTTTAAAAAGCACCTAATGTCCTGGTTAAACAATTTTCATTTATAAGTCTCTTTCAGTTATAAACATAAGAAATTCACAAGGTTCTGTTTTAAATTGTTGATTGGAAACCATTTTAAGGGTCCTGTCTATAGTTGCAATGAGACTCATACTAAGCTAACAGGTTTTTAAATTAATTTTAGTATAAGTATGAGTTTATATGTTCACAGATGAATTTTTAAAAGAAGTATAAGTCTTCGGTGCAATGTTTAATAGCAGCTTTTAGCATGAGGTGTGATAAGTGAAGTATCTATTTCTGTTGACAGAGGGGTAGAGGGATTTAATGGATATGACGATTCAAGTTTACATTATGTACAAAACAATACAACCAGTAACTAGTGACCTAAATAAAACTGCATAAATCAAAAAAAAAAGTAAGTTAAACCTAATTCTGCCAAGGAAAACAATGAAATTACTTCTTTTTAAAAATGTACACACTACTATATATAAAATAGATAACTACTAAGAACCTGCGGTATAGGACAGAGAACTCTACTCAGTACTCTGTAATGGCCTATATGGGAAAAGAATCTAAAAAAGAATGGGTATGTGTATATATATAACTGATTCACTTTGCTGTACACCTGTAACTAACACAACATTGTAAACCAGCTATACGCCAATAAAAATTAATTCAAAAAAATTAAAATTTTTAAAAATGTATAATTATTTCACAGCTCTGATCCGTGTACCAGAAACCACAGTGCTAGTTATTATGCTCAGACACTGGTTCTCAGCAGGAAATGGGTGTTGGGTCCTATAACAACCGCTCATGTCTACTGAGCACCTTTATAATTACAGGCACTTTATCAAAGGAGTTAAAAGCTTTGACTATTTTAGTTTCCAAAGCAATTATCTGGTGAAAGTATTTATTAACCCTGTGATCTTGAACAAAGTAACTCTTTGTGCTTTGGTTTTTTATTTTTAAAAATGAAGGTATTAGTAGTAACCTACTTCATAGGATTGCTGAATTAAAAGGGTCACTAATTGTAAAGGCTTTATAACAAAAGCAGCCTCGTCACATGCACTAACTCACTCAATTCCCTTACTTTCTATTGTAGTGTTCTGTTGCTATGTGTATGTTTATCAATTACTGTTATATTTTCTTTTCTTTTTTTTCTTTTTTACTTTTTTAAAAAATTGTTTTTTTGGAGTATAATTGCTTTACAGTGTTGTGTTAGTTTCTGCTGTACAATGAAGTGAATCAGCTATTTGTATACCTATATCCCCTCCCTCTTGGACCTCCCTCCCATCCCACCCCCCTTCCTGCCCATCTAGGTCGTCACAGAGCACCGAGCTGAGCTTTCTGTGCTTTATAGCAGGTTCCCACTAGTTATCTATTTTACGCATGGTAGTGTATATACGTCAATCCTAATCTCCCAATTCGTCCCACGCTCTCCTTCCCCACTGTGTCCACACGTCCGTTCTCTATGTCTGCATCTCTATTCCTGCCATGCCATTAGTACCATTTTTCTAGATTCCATATATATGCATTAATATACGGTATTTGTTTTCCTCTTTCTGACTTACTTCACTCTGTATGACAGACTCTAGGTCCATCCACATCTCTACAAATGACCCAATTTCATTCCTTTCTGTGGCTGAGTAATATTCCATTGTATGTATGTACCACATCTTCTTTATCCATTCCTCTGTTGATGGGCATTTAGGTTACTTCCATGAACTGGCTATTGTAAATAGTGCTGCAATGAACCTTGGGGTACATGTGTCCTTTTGAATTATGGTTTTCTCAGGGTATATGCCCAGTAGTGGGATTGCTGGGTCATATGGTAGTTCTATTTTTAGTTTTTTAAGGAACCTCCATACTGTTTTCCATAGTGGTTGTATCAATCTACATTCCCACCAACAGTGCAAGAGGGTTCCCTTTCTCCACACCCTCTCCAGCATTTATTGTCTGTAGATTTTTTGATGATGGCCATTCTGACCAGTGTGAGGTAATACCTCATTGTAGTTTTGATTTGCATTTCTCTAATAATTAGTGATGTTGAGCATCCTTTCATGTGCCCCTTGGCCATCCATATGTCCTCCTTGGAGAAATGTTTATTTAGGTCTTCTGCCCATTTTTGGATTGGATTGTTTGGTTTTTTTTTATATTGAAATTCATGAGTTGTTTGTATATTTTGGAGATTAATCCTTTGTCTGTTGCTTCATTTACAAATATTTTCTCCCATTCTGAGGGTTGTCTTTTCGTCTTGTTTATGGTTTCCTTTGCTGTGCAAAAGCTTTTAATTAGGTCCCATTTGTTTATTTTTGTTTTTATTTCCATTACTCTAGGAGGTGGATCAAAAAGTATCTTGCTGTGATTTATGTCAAAGAGTGTTCTGCCTATGTTTTCCT
Source organism: Balaenoptera musculus (assembly GCF_009873245.2). Classification (NCBI taxonomy): domain Eukaryota; kingdom Metazoa; phylum Chordata; class Mammalia; order Artiodactyla; family Balaenopteridae; genus Balaenoptera; species Balaenoptera musculus. The sequence goes on along the minus strand of NC_045790.1, from coordinate 266,237 downwards.
CTAAGAGTTTTATAGTGTCTGGCCTTACATTTAGGTCTTAAATCCATTTTGAGTTTATTTTTGTGTATGGTGTTAGGGAGTGTTCTAATTTCATTCTTTTACATGTAGCTGTCCAGTTTTCCCAGCACCACTTATTGAAGAGGCTGTCTTTTCTCCATTGTGTATTCTTGCCTCCTTTATCAAAAATAAGGTGACCATATGTGTGTGGCTTTATCTCTGGGCTTTCTATCCTGTTCCAGTGATGTTTTCTTTATCTACTGCTCCTCTTAAAATCCCTCTCTGTCCTTTAAACAGTTTTTCGTCTTGTGTTCCATTTTGTTTGCTATTAATATTGTTATTCTGGTTTACTTTTGGCTTGAATTGCCTGTTTCGTTTTTTTATGTATACTCCTTAATTTTTAATCTTTCTTAGAGCACCTCTCTCCAGATTTAGTGGTTCCAACCTCAGCATGGATGGGGAGGTGCTGCTGACAGAGGGTCACTCGGGAATGGATAGTGTATTTAGTTCAATAGTCTGCTTCTCACCCATGTCAGACTCTGGTTCCCCGATACTGCCCTGTGACCCTGAACTTCTGCTGCTGCCTGTCGGGGGCCGTTCTGCTGGGTCCCCACATGGTGCCATCTTGGGGGGGAATGTGTTCCCTTCAGAGCAGAGCAGGTTTGCCTGCAGCTCCTCAGCTCTGGGTCCTCCCTGTAAAGCAGCACAGGGCACAGGCAGACCTCGCCTGCTCTTGTGTCCCCAGGTCCTGTCCCCTTGCCCTGAGTCAGGGCCCGGGAAAGAGCAGGGAAAGGATTGTGCTCTGGCTGCTCCTCTCTGTGTGCAATAAACTGGCCTTTCTTCCTGGCCCAGAGTCTGGGTCTTCTACCCAAGTCCATAAAACTGTGGAGGCTACTGTGTAAGCAGGGGAGGCGTCAGACCCTTCACAGCTCTGCCAGGCCTTCTGTCGTAGAAAATATCCACCCAGCACCGTGTGGAGGTAAAGGGGCACCAGGCCTCTTCACAGGTGCTGCACCCCAGTCCTCCCAGCTGGAGTTTTCTGCTCACACCAAAGCAGAAGGCTTCTGTCTTCTACGAGATCTGAATGGTGTTTTTCTGAATCGTTTTTATCCATACGTACTCTTGCTTCTGTGGTTTCTCCAGGTTTGGTTTGGAGAAAGGAGTAAGGATTATGTGCTGTATTAAGATCTTGTCAGACCCCATAGGATGTCCATGATTTTAAATTAGTTATGCATTCATCTTAAGGTAAAGTGTTTGATCCGTATATAATTTCCTTTCCAATCAACACAGTGATATTATGTGGCTCCAGAGGAAACCTGTCCTCTCAGAGAGAGAGAGAGAGAGAAATAACACATTTGGCAGACTGGAAAATTGCAGCCTTACAAAGCATACAGGATGCTTGATAAAAATGCTACTTGATGGCAATGGAATTAGTTAAAAATCTGCAGGGCCAAAATGTACACACACATAAGAATCATTTTGGCATGAACTGACAGAATGAATAATGAAATTTATAGCACCAATTACCCAGGATGTATAAAGAATTTCGAAACAGCCTAGAGGAAAAACACATATTAAGAATCGCATAGGCATACGCAGTTGAAATTGCATCTACGAACAAAAGACAATGCATATTTTAAAGCCAGAAAAGAGATTAAGGATAACATTTTTTTTTTAAATATGGGCTATTTATATGAAAATGGCATTAAATGATTTTGAAATGAATTACTTTCATTTACAAAGAGGACAGAAAATGACAAGATGAGCTGCAATTAAAGCAGAAATTAAGTTCATTTTTTAGACAATTGCTTTATCTTAATAGGGGAATTATTTAGTTCCTACCAGATTACACAAGGTTTTCTTGAATCCTCTGTAATCGTAAGGATGCTGCAGCTTAATAGTAAGAAGAACATGACTGTAAAGCCAATAAATCACTAGATCTGATACATAGTTGTGGAATCTAGCAAACTGTGTGGATTTGGGTTACCAATGGAAATGCTCTGAACTCAGTTTCCTCTTCCTGAAAATGGGGATACTGTCTCTCAGGGCTGACTAGATGAGATACTGTTATCGAACCAAACTCGGGTCCGCTCGCCCATGTGCAACAAAGCCAACCTACTGACACCGGGTTGTGGTGAAAAAAAAGTGCGGTGTTTATTGCAGGCGCCAAGCAAGGAGTCCAGGCAGCTAGTGCTTCAAACACTCAAACTCCCCAGAGGCTTTCTGGGAAAGGCTGTTAAAGACAGGGTGAGGGAGGGGGGTTGTGGGGTGTGTGGTCAGCTGATGGACACGCTTCTGATTGGCTGGTGGGGAGTCAGCATCATCCACCTTCTGCTTCCAGCCGGTCTGGGGTCTACGTGCCTGTGGGCAGCATGCAGTTAACTTCTCCCACCTGGTGGGAGCTTCAGTATCTGCAAAACAGCTGGAAGGCCATGGCTCAGAATATTATCTACAGCCCTCAAGGAGGAACTAGAGGTTCTTGACTTTGTATAATGGCTAAACTATTATCATTTTGTCTTGCTTGACTGTTCTCCTTTCTTTCTGCATTTTCTCACTTCTCTGATTAAATTTATTTTCTGACTAAAGTTTTTCTACAGACAAGAGGCAGGCAGAGGACGTGGGTGGGAAGGCCTCATAGGGTCCTTCTCGGCTACAGTACTTGTATTGAAGGCCTATTATAAGATTTAACTTGTGTTAGAAACTTAAAAATGGGCACATCCCTTTATTAGGTCATATTCCGTATATGTTCGTGTTTGTGGTACGCCAGACAGTTTGTTCAGAATTTTGTAACCATAAAAAATGCACAGTTTTCACTACTAATAAAATAGCTCAGCTTCACTCAGTGTCGTGATGCATTAACTTTTCATTCTGTCCTTGTGATTAAACAGCTCTGGGGTCACAGGTCTTTATTTTCCTGGTTGGTTCATAGGCACATTATCTGTTCAGTGATGCTCTGACAATATGAGGAAAAAAGTCCCAAGTACAGGAGATATTTCCTTGCATCAGCTATATTTTGCAAGTTCTGAAGGGAAAATTTTTCATCATGACGTTTGTAAAATAAAAAGTTTTTCTCTACTCTTCCTAACAACTATTTTTGTATCAACAGATTATATATGCAGTTAAATAATATATAAGCATTTTCTTAATTCCCTCAAAATATAATTGATATATACTAGATATTTTATATGTTATATATGCATGATATATAATATATATTATAAAACATGATACATGTAATGACATATATATTACTGTAATTTATCCCAGCCATATTTTTGGATATGCTCTGTTGATGATAATTCCTCCCTGGAATGAATGATTATTTCAAAGAACGAACATCTGAGAATAGCTTCTAACTGCTATGTAATATTATTTTCAGAGTTATCATTCTTCAGTCTCAAGTACACAGAGCACCGATGCCAGGTCTTACACGCTCCTCGGTGCCACGCCTTCGCTGAGTCTTGCACCCACTAGCTATTTGTTCCGTAGATGCTCGGGTGTGACTGTGATGTGTTTGAGAATATACTGTCTACACAGCCGTTCTGTCTTTGCCCTGTAGACCGAGTACTAGTGGTCTCACCAATTGCGACAAGCCACTGAGATCAGATGTACTTTATGAAAATGTAATTTGATTTAATCATTTGAAGGTTTATGATGCATTAATCTTGTGCAGAATTTGTGTATGGAGCGTGAGTCTGAAGCAGTGAGAGGAAGCAGCTGTGTTTCCCCGGCTTGACAGCAATAGTGTTTGTATTAATTATCTCATGAAATGGAATCATTGGAATAGAAAATTCATTATGTTTCATTAAAGAAAGGAAATCGAAATGCTTATGTTTATTAACCTTAAAATATACTCCACTCCCCTCCCACAGCCTCCCAAACCAGTAATACCTTTAATGAAAACAGATGAGCAATGAAATTAAAGAAAATATAATAGTGTTACTCCATGTGTAGTTGCATGTGGGTATATGTGTATGTGTGAACTTTTAAAATGTAAAGACTTTAAGATTTTTAAATAAAAATTTTAATTTAGGACTTCGGGGTTTTTGAGCTTGAGCCACCTCTTCTCGCTTGGCCCTGCAATAAACCTTTCTGTGCTCAAAAAAATAAACTTTTCTAATTCATCCCAGTGAAGAATTATGATCCAGTGGGGGCATGCCTCAGAATTTTTAAAAATTTTCAATATCATTCTGTTGATATATTCTGAATATTTTAGTTGAAATAATACAAATAGAAATATAATATAAATAGAAACACTACGTCTAAAAATATGTCAGCAAAATCCTTCAATATCATTCAGTTGGAATCTCTTCCCACGTTTTTTTTTTTTTGGTTGCACTGGGTCTTCGTTGTGGCGCCCTGGCTTCTCTAATGGAGGCGCACGCGCTTAGTTGCCCCGCGGCATGTGGGATATTAGTTCCCCGACCAGGAATGGAACTCGCATCTCCTGCATTGCAAGGCAGATTCTTAACCACTGGACTACCAAGGAAGTCCTCTCTTCCTACATTTAAAGTGAAAATGTTTATGTTGAGAATTCTGAGTGTGACAGTTTCTATCATGTGAAATCTCTAGTCATCGGCGTACTTCTCTAGATGGAATACCACATGTACCAGTTTATTTTTCTGTGAATGAAATATAAACATTAACATTACCTTCTCTACAAGGCTGATTAATTAGAGTTTAAATTTTATTTAAACAGCATTTATTAGAATATTGAAGACCTAGCTGAAAGTGAGGAAATATTGGGTTACGTATCATACACCAGGTCATAAAAAATCATCCTGCTGGAAGAAACGACTTGATTCATTTTGTGCATTATGATGGTTTAGGGGAAGTGCTGAGCTCCTTAAGAACCGGAGTTAAATTTTCAATGAACTTGTTCAATACTGAAGACAAGAGCATAAATTAATAAAGCACAATTAAAAAAGCAATTGAGAGGATTGTAAAAGTTGGTTATTTGGTAATATGAACCAATGATAACCTGAATGAAACAGTAACACCTTGCTTAAATTGGCAAAAGGAGAAATAGAAAATTTAAATAATCCAATCATATTGTAGAAGTAGAATTTATCATTTATATCTTCCTGCAAAAGAAATTCTTGGCCCAGATATTTAAGGGAAAAAATACGAAATTTATTAACACACCTTCAGATAAGAAAAAAAAAGCAGCACTTCCCAGTTTATTTTACGTATCCGGCATTACCTAGATCAGAAAATATGTAAAGGAAATTATTATATTCTTCTCATAATTGTAAAAAGCCTAATAAATAATAACAAAACTAGTCTAGGAATGTATATTTTTAAGTGTAATATATCACAGCAAGTTTGAATGGATTCAGGAATTAAAGGGAATTTTAATAAATTGAAAAACTGAAAAATCAGTTTTGTTTGTAACACTTAAAAATACATTGAAAAATCACATTTAAAATTATTTGATAAATGCCAGTGTCCATGTATGACAAAAAGCTTCCAGAATTAATGATCAAATAAAACTTCCTTCCTGATAAAATTCTTCTACAAAAATGCCTATAGCAGATATCCTTAGTGACAAAATGTTGGACACATTGTTTTTGAGACGGTTGCATGGCAAGGATGCTGCTATAGTAACAGATTCATCTCATCCAATTGTTGTAGAAGTGCAGTAAGTCTGGAAAATTAACTAAAAGTGGTCATGATGAGAATGGAAGAATTAAACTGCATCCATTCACAGACAGCGTGAATCTGTTGAAAACCCAAAGGAATCTGGAGGTAAACTTTGGGATGAATAAGTGAATTCATAAAGACTACTTATATAAATTCATCAGAGTGCTAATTATATTTTTTACTTATGTGAAATGAAAGAGAAATAAAAATTTTAAGAATTATCACTTAAAATGGTGTCAAGAAATATCAGATGCCTAGCAATGAATTTCTTTCAAAATGTGTAAGACCACTATAAAAATATAAAATATTGAAAGTAAAGAAAATATAGGGCTTCCCTGGAGGCGCAGTGGTTAGGAATCCGCCTGCCAATGCAGGGGACACAGGTTCGAGCCCTGGTCCGGGAAGATCCCACATGCCGCGGAGCAACTGGGCCCACGTGCCACAACTGCTGAGCCTGCCCTTTAGAGCCTGCAGGACACAACTACTGAGCCCACGTGCCACAACTACTGAAGCCCGCACACCTAGAGCCCATGTTCTGCAACAAGAGAAGCCACCGCAATGAGAAACCCGCACACCGCAACAAAGAGTGGCCTCCGCTCCGCAACTAGAGAAAGCCCGCGCACAGCAACGAAGACCCAATGCAGCCAAAAATAAATAAATAAAATAAATAAAAAATTTTTAAATGTTTAAAAAAAAGAAAACATAAATAAATGGAGGTATATGCTCTGTCCATGAGAGAGATAAATACCGTATGATTTCACTCATATGTGGAATATAGAAAAAGCAAAATAAAGAAACAAAACATGAACCAACACATAGATACAGAGAACAGATTCGAGGTCACCAGAGGGAAGTGGTGGGGTGGGTGAAGTTGTTAAAGGGGGTCCAGTGTGTGGTGATGCAAACTAGAGGGGGGTCAGCTCCTGTAGTGTGTGCAGAAGTCACGTTGTAACACATTACCTGTGAAACGTATGTAGTGTTAATGCTACTGCAAAAAAATGAACTTTAGAACATATAAATCCTAGTGAAAATCCTAGGTCAGTTACTGTGGAAATTGACAAACTGTTTTTAAAAATTGTATGAACTGCATTAGACCAAGTAAGTGAAGAAAACAAGGAACCATGTCGATGAAACTGCTCCCAAAAATTAGATAGTATGAAGCTTCAAGCAATTGTGAAAGCAGCAGTAAGCATGTGATTATAAACTTGCTTTTGGATTTTTTGATTAGGAAAAAAGTATATTGGAAGGTATTTTAATTGCAGTCTTTGATCAGATGAAAGATTTTGTTTAAAAAGACAATAAAAGCTTCAGAACTGGAAGCTATTTGAGAGGAGAAACCTCTCTTCTCTCTCATATATATAATTCATGTTGTGTGTGGGGGTGCGTGTTTTGTTTTTAAGAGTACATCCCGTGTACTAGCTCAGCAAGCTAGCAGTATAATGGGAATTTGATTATGTATTAGTTTCCCAGTTTGGACTGTGATGTGAGGTTCCCAATTTCTTATTTAAAATTCTAAAATGCCTTGAGCCTGTTTCATGGCTACAAGATGTACACGCACACACTCTCACGAGTGTTAGCATTCCCATGGCATGGCCTGCAGAAGACACTATTTGCTTGGTCACTATCTCAGTAACATTGGGTGTGATGTAAAGAAAATTGAAAGAATCTAATATTGATACATTATCATGTTTTAGATGCCTCGTCCAGTGTCAGCTCCCCTCCAGTGGAAGAGTGCTGGGGACACACCTGTAGTCAGGAAAGGCAGGTCTGCTGGCTCCTCGCCACACAGAGGATCCACGTGTAGATTGGCGTTAAATGGTTTCAAAACGGGTTCAAGCGCTGGAACTCGGCTCTGAATCAGGTGTCATCAGAAGAGAGGAGAATTTTGTTTGATTTGCTTAATAGTTTTTATCGATAGGGTGAGAGGGCTGCAGTGGAGATAAAGCTGTAACTAATACAGTTACTGTACTTGCTCCGTGGGCTGGAAGAGCAGGGTTGGGGTGCGGGCGTATCCCGTGCAGTGGAGAAGTGTTCCTGTGTGTCCACACTCAGATGGGATTGGGATCTCAGAGCAGCTTTCCTTTTGTCCTGCCCCGTCGTGGTCGTGGTCTCAGAGCCCCCGTGTCTGACGGGGTTGCTCTGTGCAGAAGCACAGCTCAGCTGTGAGGCCAGACGACCCCCATGCAACACCCCCTGAGTGTTCATGCTCAGCCATCTCCAGCTGTCAGGGCTGCGTCTCTCTTTCGCAGGTATTGTATCAATTGGTTGTTACACCCACATCCTGAGATACATGTTATTAGCTCTCTTATGCAGATGAAGCAACTAGAAAACTTCAGAGAATAACTTGCCTAAATAAACCCAGGATTTGAGTCTTATTTCTTTTTTTCTGCTTTTTTTTTTTTTAATTTATTTATTTTTGGCTGTGTTGGGCCTTCGTTTCTGTGCGAGGGCTTTCTCTAGTTGTGGCAAGTGGGGGCCTCTCTTCATCGCGGTGCGCGGGCCTCTCGCTGTCGTGGCCTCTCTTGTTGCGGAGCACAGGCTCCAGACGTGAAGGCTCAGTAGTTGTGGCTCACGGGCCTAGTTGCTCCGCGGCATGTGGGATCCTCCCAGACCAGGGCTCGAACCCGTGTCCCCTGCATTGGCAGGCAGATTCTCAACCACTGCGCCACCAGGGAAGCCCTGAGTCTTATTTCTGACTCAAAGCATATTCCTTTCAACACCCTCCATACTGGCTGGTGGTCAATGTAATAAACACAAATCGCTACCAACATGCTTCGTGAACTTTATGATCTTTGTTCTCTCATTAGCCAGAGGATGCTAATGAACATTGAACAGAGGAGAATCACTAAAGTTTAGGAATAAGACCTAAAGCTTATCTAAACAGGTATTTATTCTCATGTTTTCTTGTCACTCTGGTTCTTTGAACAACCAAGCTGTCTCAGAAGTACATTTATATCTATTTACTAAAAACAGATATTTGTGGAAAAAGGTCATTTCAATCCACTGTGTATTGTACTGATTCTTATCAGTACAATAAGGACTGATAAAGTGGGGACACCGTGGCTTTGCTGTATTGGGGGAATAATGGGGTTTCCACATCATCACACAGAGGTGCCCCTAGTCCCTGGGAACCCACCCAGCTTGCCTGTGTTCCCGGCTCTGACCCCACAGACGGGGCCCGGTTACGTGTGCGTGAACGCTCAGGTATGTCAGGGACCGTGAAGTGGTGCCATTCCAGGGAAGGGGTCAGAGAAACAAAAGTCAAGGAGGGCAGACTCTTGGTTTCGCTCCTCTCAGGAGGCGGTAGGTAGCGAAATAAACTAAAGATGCGTGACTTTAGAAAACGAAGATCCCGAGGGGCCTTTGCAGAATCCCACGTGCGGCGCTGCCATCCATGGGCTTGCCCCTGCGGCAGGAAGAAAAGCATCATCGCTGCCCCTCTTCTTCTGCATCCCTAGGGTAGCGTAAGCCCTCCTGAGGGGAGCCTGGTCCGGAAGGTGCCGGCGGGGCTCCTGGAATGTGGTGCACGTCGCCCAGCCCTTCAACACCACCGGAGAGTATGGGGCCAGGGGTCCTGAGTGCCAGCGGTTCCCATGGTGTTGTGATGCTATCCAGAGTAAGACATCCATATCCACGGAGAGACCATCTTGGAGCCCATAAATATTGTGCAGCTCAACTGCTATCTGGGTATAAGAATTAGAAAGTATGGGGACTTCCCTGGCAGCCCAGTGGTTAAGACTCCACACTTCCAGTGCAGAGGACGCGGGTTCTATCCTTGGTCGAGGAACTAGGGTCCCACGTGCCATATGGCCAAAAAAGAAAAAGAAAAAAGAAAAAGAATTAGAAAGTAAATACACTCTGGGAAGGAATACAAATAGTAAGAAGGACTTTTTTCTTTTTATCTGAAAAATAAAAGAGTTGAGATAGATGATGATTAAGTATTTGATTTTTGTTCTGTTATGTGTCCTGCTCAACATGCAGGATTGGGAATAGAAACTAACAGAAACTTGAGTTTAATCAAAAGGGTGTTGTTGAGTACAGAGTTCACTGGGCTCCACCACGGCAGGGGTCCTGGGGTCACACTGATGTTGTACCCCAAACAGGGGCACTTTGTTTAAGAAAGGCTGGGGCCCGGCACCAGCACGCCAGACGCAGGGCCGGGCACCCGTAACGGCGGGCGTGACTCCACGCCAGTCACCTGGACCTGGAACACGTGGAATCCTCAAGCCACGCTTTCCTCGGTTTGGCCACCTGGTCCCACAGCTTGTGACTCAGCCCCTGAGAGTTTGTGACTGGCATCCATCCTCCAGGCCGTGGGGACCACCTCGCTGCAGGTTACAGATTGCTTGAAACATCCTACACCTAAGTACAGGTGTTTGGTCTGCCACACAGCAGCTGGCTGGATTCTCGTGTATTCTTTTTTATCTGATATAGATGTGCTACTAAAACATCCTTGAGTCGGTGTTGCAGGTATTTGAACCTTAATCATAGTAGTGTATACTTCAAGACAAATCAATTGTAATAAAAAACACGAATAATCCAAACAAACAAATGTATTTCTTAAAATTTTACTAAAATTTTTTCATACCAGATGTAATATGTTCACATTTGGTACACATAGTAGCAATAGTCTTTAAGGTTTTTAAAACAGTATTTCACATGATAAGAAATATTTTCACAAAAAGTCATGCAAATAGCCTTTTAATTTCACCATTGAATAACTTAGCTCATTTACATGCAAAATTGAAGCTTCGTCCCCCATCTGGTGGCAACTCCTCTTAATTATGGGTAAATTGCCAAGGAAATAAACAATCTCCAAGGAGATGACCTTGTTAAAACAAAATTATTCACTTGCGGCAAACTGCAAAACTAAGCTGTAAAATGTGTAGCATCACATATTTCTGAGAATCAAAATACTTATAACTGAGGTCACAACAAAGTCTGGAGCCTTGGGGAGAACTTCAAGACACTGACATGAGGACATTTTCTAATTTGTGGGCTCAAATGTAAATGTGACATGCACTTAACTGTTTCTACAGTGTTTGTGTACATAATATTTAAGTAGTAGTAAAGTAGTAATTAAAAATATAGCTATATATTAACAATATGCATAATTTAACAGTTTTTTTCATCAACATTTTTTCTAAATAACACTGCTTTTCTACATCTCTCAATTACCTTTGCATTCAGGGCAGGAGGTATAAATTCATCAACATTTTATTGTGCTTCCGTACAAACAGCAATTATATTCTAATGCAGAATTACATTATATCTTTTACTCTATGAGGAAGAAATTGATTATACTATTTAAATAGTGTTTACTGTAATGGATTTTCTGAAAAATGTACTTGTAGTGTTTTATGAATTTAAAGATTCTTCTGCTTATTTCAGACTTTTATGTCTTAAACTTGGAAAGCCAGGCAGGTTTTATTATTTCAGATGATTGCTGAATGTACCCACCTTTGCACTTGTGACTTCCTTTTTACCCTACAGTAATTCTCTTAATGGCTACTAGAATTGATTATAATAGCAGGCATGCCTTCTATTAATATTATGCAAGAGTAAAAGCATGCTCCTGAATGGAATCCATCTGATTAAATATGCACTTTTGATTACTGTCTAACCTTCTGTGACCTTTAATGTCTGTCTTTTGCCATGAATGATTCATCTGCCAGTCTGTCAGATAAAATAATAATCTGAATGGATCTGCCTTACTTCACCTCATCTTTCAAATCCGACAGACTATTATTTTTACTGTTTATGTGACCATAAAATTACCATCCAGTAGGAAAGAAACCTGTTAGAATGCAGTGCTATGCTTGCAAAGTATGTGGATTATCAAATGTATTTTCTGGATATCTAAAACTTGCCAGACCTACAAAAGGAGAATCTCAAAAAAATTTTAAAACAAAAGAGTAACATTATAGTTTCCATTGATTTATCCATCCATCCATCCATCCATCCATCCATCCATCCATCCATCCATCCAACCAATAATTTTTCAAGTCCTGTTTATTATCAATGTAATTGTGTTATGCAAGAGATTAGGCATTCATGAAAATATATGACAGGTGTAGTACTTTTTCCCTTTTATGAAGTGTAATATATTTAAATGCATAGAATATTACTGTCCAGAGAAAATAGGGTTCTGTGATAACAAAAATCGTTTTCATAATGCTATATATATTATCACTCTTAGAGATGAATATTTGTTGAAAGCATATTAACATTCTTGATAAATTATGCGTAAAATAAATCTGTTTAAAATTTTTTCAGCTCTGTCTTTATTAAACTTGTGACTGTGGAGCCCATCTTCATGAAACAAATGTAATACCTCCCAGAACTGTGATCTGTGAGGCATTTGTGCTGCGGTGGAATTTACTGTTTAATTAGTGTGTTTTAGTGATTAGAAAACGACTTAGGAGCAAAAGAGAAATGTATGTTCTTTTTTCATCACTTTCCTCAGTATACAATTATGAGTGATGATGGTCGAGGATATTTAATGTTTGAAATGCAGAAATATATAAAGATTTAAAATATACCTGAAAACATATTTTGAGGAGAACCTTTTAACCTGCATACGACGTGAGTTTTGGGTGGTTCGTATTCCATCCTGTGACACCGTGATAATGTCCCACCAGTGCAGGGCTCCCCTCCTGTCAGGGTCTGAGTGCACACGTAGAAGCCCTGACCCCCCAGGTGTCAGACGTGACTGCATTTGGAGACGGACCCTCTGGAGGCAGATCAGGTAACACCAGGTCCGATGGGTGGGCCCTGGTCCAATATGACCAATGTCCTTGTCACAGAGGAGATTAGGACAGAGCACAGACTGAGGCACAGACGTGTGAGGACATGGCAAGAAGGTAGCCAACCTCATGCCAAGGAGAGGCCGTAGGAGCAGAGGTGGATCGTAGCCTGTGGACCCCTTGGCCTTGGACTTCCAGCATCCAGCTCTGTGAGAAAATCAGTTTCTGCTGCTTAAGCCACCCAGTGTGTAGACTTAGTTATGGCAGCTCCGGCAAACTAGTCTACCTACCAGGCATTTGTACTGGATCCTAGAGTCCAGCGGGGACCCTCGGACCCACCAGGATCCTGTGTGATGATACCCTCAACCCACCCCGGAGAGAGCGATTTAAGTAAGTACCTTTGTCCCTAGAAGCTGCTGCCGAAGCCTCTTCGTGTCTCTACTGGGGGCTTCCTGGGCTGTGGTTTCCTCACAGGGATGGGGCAGCTGTCAAGAGTTTTTCCTCTTGTTAACTCTACATCTAGTCTGCATTTAATACAAGGGTAGAAACAAGGCCATCTGTATATTCAGATGAATTAGATAAATGTATCTCGTTGCTCTTTCCAGAAATACAGATTAGTAATAACTCCAGGCATGGAATTCTAATAGCCTTTTTGATTGCATTATTATTAAATGTCACAGATAAGTTTAAGCTTAGTGTCATGTTCCATTAGTAGGAAAGATCAGCAGACATTTGAAGGCTCAAATTTGTTGATTCAGATAATTTAGTTTAAAAAGCGTTGACACAACCTGACCTTCATTCTCCTCCCAACCTGAGGACAGACATGGATTTGTCTGTGTTTTATGGGACATTAAATATCCCAAGAGTTTGTCATCTCTAAGACGTCTGCCTGGAGTGCGGCTGTGTTGCTTGATCCCCTCCAGTCATCCCTGCTTTTAAAAGAGACCTTTTTAAAATCCCAAATGCCACTGCCTGTCGGCAGGTGACGAATCCTGTGTCACCACTGCCCACACCCCCCGGAGGCTCATCCACTGAACATGGACTATCTCGTGTCTGAACAAAATGCCTCAGAATAAAACCCTCCACCCTCAGGCTGGTCCTCAAAAAGCACATTATCTGTCAAGGGAACAGTCCCATTTACCACTGCAACAAAAAGAATAAAATACCTAGGAATAAACCTACCTAAGGAGGCAAAAGACCTGTACTCAGAAAACTATAAGGGGCTGATGAAAGAAATGAAAGACGACACAGATGGAGAGATATACCGTGTTCTTGGATTGGAAGAATCAATATTGTGAAAATGACTATAGTACCCAAAGCAATCTACAGATTCAATGCAATCCCTATCAGACTACCAATGACATTTTCACAGAACTAGAACAAAAATTTTTTTAATTTATATGGAAACGCAAAAGACCCCAAATAGCCAAAGCAATCTTGAGAAAGAAAAACGGAGGTGGAGGAATCAGGCTCCCTAACTTCAGGCTATACTACAAAGCTACAGTAGCCAAGACAGTATGGTACTGGCACAAAAATGGAAATACAGATCAATGGAACAGGATAGAAAGCCCAGAGATAAACCCACACACCAATGGTCAATTAATTTATGACAAAGGAGGCAAGAATATACAATGGAGAAAAGACAGTCTCTTCAATAAGTGGTGCTGGGAAAACTGGACAGCTGCATATAAAAGAATGAAATTAGAACACTACCTAACACCATACACAAAAATAAACTCAAAATGGATTAGAGACCTAAATGTAAAACTGGACACTATAAAACTCTTAGAGGAAAACATAGGAAGAACACCCTTTGACATAAATCACAGCAAGATCTTTTTTGATTCACCTCCTAGAGTAATAGAAATAAAAACAAAAATAAACAAATGGGACCTAACTAAACTTAAAAGCTTTTACACAGCAAAGGAAACCATAAACAAGACAAAAAGACAACCCTCAGAATGGGAGAAAATATTTGCAAACGAGTCAACAGACAAAGGATTAATCTCCAAAATATACAAACAGCTCATGCAGCTCAATACCAAAAAAATTAAAAACCCAATCAAAAAATGGGTGGAAGACCTAAAAAGACATTTCTCCAACGAAGACATACAGATAGCCAACAAACACATGAAAAGATGCTCGACATCACTAATTATTAGAGAAATGCAAATCAAAACCACAATGAGGTATCACCTCACACTTGTCAGAATGGCCATCATCAGAAAATCTGCAAACAATAAATGCTGGAGAGGGTGTGGTGAAAAGGGAACCCTCCTACACTGTTGGTGGGAATGTAAATTGATACAGACACTATGGAGAACAGTATGGAGGTTCCTTAAAAAACTAAAAATAGAACCACCATATGACCCAGCAGTCCCACTACTGGACCTGTACCCAGAGAAAACCATAATTCAAAAAGAGACATGTACCACAGTGTTCATTGCAGCACTCTTTACAATAGTCAGGAAATGGAAGCAACCTAAATGTCCATCAACTGACGAATGGATAAAGAAGATGTGGTAAATATATACAATGGAATATTACTCAGCCATAAAAAGGAACGGAATTGGGACATTTGTAGAGATGTGGATGGACCTAGAGACTGTGATACAGAGCGAAGGAAATCAGAAAGAGAAAAACAAATGTTGTATATTAATGTATGTATGTGGAATCTAGAAACATGGTGTAGATGAACTTATCTGTGAATCAAAAATAGAGACACAGATGTAGAGAACAAAAGTATGGATACCAAGGGGGAAAAGGGGGAGTGGGATGAATTGGGAGATTGGGATTGACACATAAACACTATTGATAGTATGTATAAAACAGATAACTAATGAGAACCCACTGTACAGTACAGGGAACTCTACTCAGTGCTCTGTGGTGACCTAAATGGGAAGGAAATCCAAAAACAAGGGGATATATGTATACGTACAGTTGATGCACTTTGCTGTATGGTAGAAAGTAACACAGCATTGTAAAGCAACTATACTCCAATAAAAATTAATTTAAAAAATTTTAAAAAATTATCCATGAATCAGAGAGTTTCAAATACGCTTGTGAGCATCAGTATTCTTCAACTGCTATAGAAATTGTAGCTCATGTTTTAATAAAACTGTATGATATATAGCAGTACTGAAGGCTCATGATTTTAGTTCCATAATTTATCATGTAAAATTTTTAGTATGACTTTAAGGCACAGCACTCTGAGACTGATGTAATCTTGGTGAGAAGTCTTCTCTAAGATGTGTGTGTGTGTGTGTGTCTGTGTGTGTCTGTGTGTCTGTGTCTGGGGTGGGGTGAGGGTCAAGAGTGTCTGGAGGGCAACTTGTCTGATTTTGTACTTTGAGCTGCAGAGACATGGCTCCTGTAACATGTGTAATGGGATCAACCCCAGACACTTCCGTCTGTCCACCACAAAGCCTGCAGGAATTGTTAACTGAGATTTTTTTTTTTTAATTTAAGTATACTTAACTTACACTGTTTCAGGTGTACATCAAAGTGAGTCAGCTATATATATATATATATTCTTTTTCAGATTCTTTTCCATTAGAGGTTATTGTAAGATAATGAATATAGTTCCCTGTGCTATACAGTATGTCCTTGTTGTTTATTTTATGTACAGTAGTGTTAAATGCAAATTCCCAATTTATCCCTCCCCCCCTTTCCCCTTTGGTAACCCTAAGTTTGTTTTCAATGTCTGTGAGTCTATTTTTGTTTTGTAAATAAGTTCATTTGTACCATTTTTTAAGATTCCACACATAAGTGATATCACACAATATTTGTCCTTCTCTTTCTGACTTACTTCACCTAGTATGATGATCTCTAGGTCCATCCATGTTGCTGCAAATGGCATTATTTCATTCTTTTTTTATGGCTGAGTAATATTCCATTGTATATATGTACTACATCTTCTTTATCCATTTATCTGTTGATGGATATTTAGGTTGCTTCCGTGTCTTGGCTATTGTAAATACTGCTGGTATGAAGATTGGGGTGCATGTGTCTTTTTGAATTATATTTTCATCCAGGTATATGCCCAGGAGTGACATTACTGGATCCTATAGTATTTCTATTTTTAGTTTTTTAAGGAACCTCCATACTGTTCTCCATAGTGGCTGCACCAATTTATATTCCCACCAACAGTGTAGGAGGGTTCCCTTTTCTCCACACCCTCTCCAGCATTTTTTGTTTGTATACTTTTTGATGATGGCCATTCTGACTGGTGTGAATTGATACCTCAATGTAGTTTTTTTTTCTTTTTTTTAAAATTTTTATTTTATATTGAATTATAGTTGATTCGCAATGTTGTGTTAGTTTTGGGTGTACAGTAAAGTGATTCAGTTATATGTACACATATATCTATTCTTTTTCAAATTCTTTTCCCATTTAGATTATTACAGAATATTGAGTATAGTCCTCTATGCTATACAGTAGGTCTTTGTTGGTTATCTATTTTACACATAGTAGTGTGTATATGTTAATCCCAAACTCCTAATTTATCCCCCCCCCTTTCCCATTTGGTAACCATAAGTTTGTTTTCTAAGTCTGTGACCCTATTTCTGTTTTGTAAGTAAGTTCATTTTTATCATTTTTTTAGATTCCGTATATAAGTGATATCATACAGTATTTGTCCTTCTCTGTCTGACTTACTTCACTCTGTATGACAGTCTCTAGGTCCATCCATGTTGCTGCAAATGGCATTATTTCATTCTTTTTTATGGCTGAGTAATATTCCATTGTATATATGGACCACATCTTCTTTATCCATTCATCTGTTGATGGACATTTAGGTTGCTTCTATGTAAATAGTGCTGCTGTGAACATAGGGGTGCATGTATCTTTTCGAATTATAGTTTTCTCTGGATATATGCCCAGTAGTGGGATTGCTGGATCACATGGTAGTACAATTTTTACCTTTCTGAGGACTCTGCATAGTGTTCTCCATAGTGGCTGCACCAATTTACATTCCCACCAACAGTGCAGGAGGGTTCCCTTTTCTCCACACCGTCTTCCACATTTCTTGTTTGTAGACTTTTTAATGATGGCCATTCTGACCAGTGTCAGATGGTACCTCGTTGTAATTTTGATTTGCATTTCTCTAATTTTTAAATTTTGTGTTTATAAAATTTAATTAAACTTCAGGAATGTTTAAAGTTTCTGATTTGGGAAGAATTCCTGATTTGCTCAAGACTTTCAGATAAATCATTGCCAATTTTAAAATGAATGAGTTAATTAAATTAACTTGCAAAATTTTAAAAAATATTTTCAAAGATTTTATACCTAATATATTATTTTTAATGTATGCTACAGGTAGGGGCCTGTAGCCTTGCAAGTTAAAAGAAAATGCCTTGGGCATCTAAAGGCACTGAATGTCCCCAGATCTCTCCATCCATCCTCACTCTGGGTGATCCTCCGCATGTGGACCCATACAGATGTGGGTTCACAGGTCTTTGTGTCTGCCCTGCCAGTGACATCTTAATAATATTATTTTGTTTAATGGTGGGAAAAAGAGGCTGGTTTAGCAGAATAGACATTGTTCTGAATTAGCAGTACCAGATTTGCCACCGAACAACTATGATTTGAAGTGAGGTGACGAATGCTCTGAGCTCATAGGTGTGTAGAGGAAGCTGGTCCCTCCGTGTTGTAATGCAAACTGCCCCCCTCAGCTCCCGCCCCTCGTTGTGCACACAGTAGCCCCCCAGGGTTTGCATAAAGGGGAGACATGGTGCTGAGAGGGGAGTGACCCTCTGCTGCTGATTTTCAAGTGTAGCTGAGAAGTGAAAGGCTTGGAAGGGATTATAATAAAACCCCCAGTGGCCCCTGGCTGCACTCCTCATCGCAGCCCTGGTCACAGAGCTGGTCATTTTTGAGCCCTGATGGTTTTCCCCATCTGGTGATTAGCTATTGGTGAAATGGCTATGTATCAACTTCAACCATTACCTTTAGATGTTCTGCTTCGATAAATGAGAATAAATTTCACTTCCCTCCCACTGTCCAGTATAAAGATATGGCTATTCTTAGTTTTCCACTTGTTTCAATTTCAAAAAGCAGTAACAGTAGCAAAAAAAACAAAACCCAGAGCACGTAACCATCTGCTTCCAGGTCCGCAGATGGCTCTTGCCTGCTCATTTTGTAAAATGGGAACATTGGCTGTTCACTCTACATGTCTTCACCTCTGTCTCCCCACGTCCAGTGGCCATAGTGGGACCACTCCTTCCCAAGAGTGACGACACTTAGATTATACTATACTGTAACCACCATTAGGTCTTCTGTGAATTCTTTAAGATGAGTCACTTTGCTATCAAGAACTTTTACCCTACAATGATAATGTAAATATTGTTCACTGCGGAGTGAGAATTTATGCTGGAATTTCATCAGTACAAGTGCATTTTCTTCAGTCTCAGTGGAGAGTATCCCCAGCATCAATTTGAAGTGCACTCTACCATTTCCGCCCCAGCTGCCTTTATCACGACTGTGATGAGTTTTCACAAGCTCTGTCACACGCCTCTCCTCACCACCTGGGTCTGTTCCCCCCTGAGCCGTCCCCCAGATCTGCTGCACAACTCGTTTGAGTACGTCGTTCTCCGTGTTTCTTTTGTGAATTTCTTGCCTTTGTTTTTCTTAATTTCCTCTTTCATTTTGCTTCAGCCCATTCTTCTGGTGGTGTGGAATGCAAAACTCTCTGAGTCCTTGCTCAGCTCAACTGCCTTTATTCTGCCTTATTGATTGATAATTGAATGGATGTGGGATACGAGATTCAAATCAGTTTTCTTTAGAATGTTGAAGGCTTGCTTCATAATTGTCTGTAATCCATTATTGCTAATGATTATTGAGATACCAAGCTGATTCTTTGCCTTTGGTAGTAACCATTTGTTTGTTTTTGTTTGATTGTTTATTTGTTCAGTTTTATTTGCTTCCTGAAAGCTCTTATAATCGTTTTATATTTCATATTCTGTTTTCAAAGATGTCTTTGTGTGAGTTTGTATATGTGTGTGTTTAATTCATTCAGCTAAGAACTCAGGGGGTCCCTCTCTCTGAAAACTTCTCTCCTTCTGCAGTTATAGGAATTATTTTCTGTATTTTTAAAGTAGTTTATCCACTTCAAATTCTTTCTCAATAACTGTGTAAGTCAGATACTGGACTTCTAGACAGATCCCCCCCTGTCTCCTAGCATCTCTTTTATGTTCTTCCTCTGTAATTTCTCTCTCTTGCTTTTATTTTACCTTCTACAATAATCCCATCCTTTCTTCTACATGTTTTTTTCTCTTGTCAAAGACCTGTGTGTGTGTACACAGCTATAAATACAATATGTAACTTTTTAAACCTTTAAGACCTCTTCCCTTTTCACTGCTTTGCTTTGTGTAACATCAGGCCCTAGTTTATAACTGGACACAATTGAAGAACCTTGCATTGAAACCCAGCTTTTCTTTTATTCACATTGATTATGATTTATTGTTCTGTTATTCACTCCAGACTACAAATACAATTAAATCAGTGAGCACCAAGCGTGCTCTAGTCACTACTGGCTATAAAATTTAGGGCAGCATTTAACTTCTGTGTCCCAGTTTCCATAGCTGTAAAAAGAAAAAATGATAATATCCTTTACCTAATCTTCCAGGCTTGACATTAAAATCAAATGTGAAACCTCATTCAAACCATTTCATGCTATATAAATGTAAGAGTCTATATGTAGGGGGCTTCCCTGGTGGCGCAGTGGTTGAGAATCTGCCTGCTAATGCAGGGAACACAAGTTCGAGCCCTGGTCCGGGAGGATCCCACATGCCGCGGAGCGGCTGGGCCTGTGAGCCACAATTACTGAGCCTGCGTGTCTGGAGCCTGTGCTCCGCAGCAAGAGAGGCCGCGATAGTGAGAGACCCGCGCACCGCGATGAAGAGTGGCCCCCACTTGCCACAGCTGGTGAAAGCCCTCGCACAGAAACGAAGACCCAACATAGCCATAAATAAATAAATAAAAATTAAAAAAAAAAAAGTTTAAAAAAGAGTCTATATGTAGAAAAAAATCAATATAGTAGAACTTGTGGAAAACATCAGGAAAAGACATTCATTGACTTTTTCTGGAAAAGAACACTACTGAAGTGCTGGTGGCCGTCAGACCCTCGCGTGGGTGGGGTCTGACTGCTCCTGTTCCTATCAGAGCGTGTCTGTAGCAAAGGATTTGGTAGCCAGGGAATTGTGACTGTCGTCCTATAAGTAATATATTTCAGGCTTGCGTGAGCTAGGCATGTCCTTTTTTGTGTATGGCAAGGGCAGCTGGACTCATAAAAAGTGAGGGCAATACTGTGGCTTCTCTTAAACGATTAGGGGAAGGCACGTCTTCTGTGACCTCCATCGTGGCCTTTGTGAACTGCTGTGAGGTCTGTAGCAGCATAAACTCTCCTGCATTTGGTGTTCATCACATCTCTGGGATCTGTTCTTTACTGGCACGAAAATTGGACTTGAAGACAAATGATTCCTTCCTACTCAAGAAGATGTATTTACATAGGTTTCGTGTTATTTTCTTCAAAAAGTGTGTTTTGCTAACATCACCCAGCTCTGCATGGCGATCACCACGCATCAGTACTGAGGACTCCAGTCCTCACTTCCCAGAGCGGAAATTCCTGGGCTTGGAGTGAAGCTTTGACTTGGCTATTCTAAGTATGGCTTTGCTGCCGCGGCTGCGGCAATGGTGGTGATTATTATTATTGGGACTACTGAGGGGGGTTTCCCGTCAGGATTAAGAACCTGGGCTCTGACGTCTATCCTTTTGGGTTCAGAACTTGGTTCTCCCACTTCTCTGAGCTCAGACGGTTTTAAAGCTCTCAATGCCACAATTTCTGGACACTTATATGGAAGCAGTAGTACTATAATCTTTTTTTTTAACTTTGAAAAAAAGGTTTTATTATGAAACTAACGTACCCCAAGATCCTGTAACTCCAATTCTAATTACTTCACTAGGAGAAATAAAAACATATGCACGCAAAAACCTACATAAAATATTCATAATTGCCAAAATTTTCCAATTGGTGCTTCATAGCAAATATTGGGGTTTTTTTAACATCTTTATTGGAGTGTAATTGCTTTACAATGGTGTGTTAGTTTCTGCTGTATAACAAAGTGAATCAGCTATACATATACATATATCCCTATATCCCCTCCCTGTTGCATCTCCCTCCCACCCTCCCTATCCCCCCACTCTAGGTGATCACAAAACACCGAGCTGATCTCCCTGTGCTATGCGGCTGCTTCCCACTACCTATCTATTTTACATTTGGTAGTGTGTATATGTCCATGCCACTCTCTCACTTCGTCCCAGCTTACCCTTCCCCCTCCCTGTGTCCTTAAGTCCATTCTCTACATCTGCGTCTTTATTCCTGTCCTGCCCCTAGGTTCTAAAGAACCTTTTTTTTTTAGATTCCACATATATGTGTTAGCATACGGTATTTGTTTTTCTCTTTCTAACTTACTTCACTCCGTTTGACCGACTCTAGTTCCATCCACCTCACTACAAATAACTCAATTTCGTTTCCTTTTATGGCTGAGAAATATTCCATTGTATATATGTGCCACATCTTCTTTATCCATTCATCTGTCGATGGACACTTACGATGCTTCCATGTCCCGGCTATTGTAAATAGAGCTGCAGTGAACATTGTGGTACATGACTCTTTTTGAATTATGGTTTTCTCCAGGTATATGCCCAGTAGTGGGATTGCTGGGTCATATGGTAGTTCTATTTTTAGTTTTTTAAGGAACCTCCATACTGTTCTCCATAGTGACTGTATCAATTTACATTCCCACCAACAGTACAAGAGTGTTCCCTTTTCTCCACACCCTCCCCAGCATTTATAGTTTGTAGATTTTTTGATGATGGCCATTCTGAACACTGTGAGATGATACCTCGCTATAGTTTTGATTTGCATTTCTCTAATGATTGGTGATGTTGAGCATCCTTTCATGTGTTTGTTGGCAATCTGTATATCTTCTTTGGAGAAATGTCTATTTAGGTCTTCTGCCCATTTTTGGATTGGGTTGTTTGTTTTTTTGATATTAAGCTGCATGAGCTGCTTGTATATTTTGGAGATTAATCCTTTGTCAGTTGCTTCGTTTGCAAATATTTTCTCCCATTCTGAGGGTTGTCTTTTGGTCTTGTTTATGGTTTCCTTTGCTGTGCAAAAGCTTTTAAGTTTAGTTAGGTCCCATTTGTTTATTTCTGTTTTTATTTCCTTTTCTCTAGGAGGTGGGTCAAAAAGGATCTTGCTGTGATTGATGTCATAGAGTGTTCTGCCTGTGTTTTCCTCTAAGAGTTTTATAGTGTCTGGCCTTACATTTAGGTGTTTAAACCATTTTGAGTTTATTTTTGTATATGGTGTTAGGGAGTGTTCTAATTTCATGCTTTTACATGTGGCTGTCCAGTTTTCCCCTCACCACTTATTGAAGGGACTGTCTTTTCTCCATTGTGTATTCTTGCCTCCTTTATCAAAGATAAGGTGACCATATGTGTGTGGGTTTATCTCTGGGTTTTCTATCCTGTTCCATTGATCTGTATTTCTGCTTTTGTGCCAGTACCATACTGTCTTGATTACTGTAGCTTTGTAGTAGAGTCTGAAGTCCGGGAGCCTGATTCCTCCAGCTCCGTTTTTCTTTCTCAAGATTGCTTTGGCTATTTGGGGTCTTTTATGTTTCCATACAAATTGTGAAATTTTTTGTTCTAGTTCTGTGAAAAATGCCATTGGTAGTTTGATAGGGATTGCATTGAATCTGTAGATTGCTTTGGGTAGTATAGTCATTTTCACAGTGTTGATTCTTCCAATCCAAGAACATGGTATATCTCTCCATCTGTTGGTATCCTCTTTAATTTCTCTCATCAGTGTCTTATAGTTTTCTGCACACAGGTCTTTTTTCTCCTTAGGTAGGTTTATTCCTCGGTATCTTATTCTTTTTGTTGCAGTGGTAAATGGGAGTGTTTCCTTAATTTCCCTTTCAGATTTTTCATCATTAGTGTATAGAAATGCAGGAGAATTCTGTGCATTAATTTTGTATCCTGCTACTTTACCATATACATTTATTAGCTCTAGTAGTTTTCTGGTAACATCTTTAGAATTCTCTATGTATAGTATCATGTCATCTGCAAACAGTGACAGCTTTACTTCTTTTTTTCCGATTTGGATTCCTTTTATTTCTTTTTCTTCTCTGATTGCTGTGGCTAAAACTTCCAAAACTATGTTGAATAATAGTGATGAGAATGGGCAACCTTGTCTTGTTCTGGATCTTAGTGGAAATGGTTTCAGTTTTTCACCATTGAGAACGATGTTGGTTGTGGGTTTGTCATATATGGTCTTTATTATGTTGAGGTAAGTTCCATCTATGCCTACTTTCTGGAGAGTTTTTATCATAAATGGGTGTTGAATTTTGTCGAAATATTTTTCTGCATCTATTGAGATTATCATATGATTTTTATCCTTCAATTTGTTAATATGTTGTATCACATTGATTGATTTGCATATATTGAAGAATCCTTGCATTCCTGGGATAAACCCCACTTTATCATGGTATATTATCCTTTGAATGTGCTGCTGGATTCTGTTTGCTAGTATTTTGTTGAGGATTTTTGCGTCTATGTTCATCAGTGATATTGGCCTGCAGTTTCTTTTTTTTGTGACATCTTTGTCTGGTTTTGGTATCAGGGTGACTTGTGTCCTCATAGAATGGGTTTGGTAGTGTCCTCTGCTATATTTTGGAAGAGTTTGAGAAGGATAGGTGTTAGCTCTTCTCTAAATGTTTGATAGAATTCGCCTGTGAAGCCATCTGGTCCTGGGCTTGTGTTGGAAGATTTTTAATCACAGTCTCAATTTCAGTGCTTGTGATTGGTCTGTTTATATTTTCTATTTCTTCCTGGTTCAGTCTCGGAACGTTGTGCTTTTTTAAGATTTTGTCCATTTCTTCCAGATGGTCCATTTTATTGGCATAGTTGCTTGTAGTAATCTCTCGTGATCCTTTGTATTTCTGCAGTGTCAGTTGTTACTTCTCCTTTTTCATTTCTAATTCTATTGATTTGAGTCTTCTCCCTTTTTTTCTCGATGAGTCTGGCTAAAGGTTTATCAACTTTGTTTATCTTCTCAAAGAACCAGCTTTTAGTTTCATTGATCTTTGCTATTGTTTCCTTCATTTCTTTTCCATTTATTTCCGATCTGATCTTTATGATTTCTTTCCTTCTGCTAACTTTGGGGTTTTTTTTTTCTTCTTTCTCTAATTGCTTTAGGTGTAAGATTAGGTTGTTTATTTGAGATGTTTCTTGTTTCTTGAGGTAGGACTGTATTGCTATAAATTTCCCTCTTAGAACTGCTTTTGCTGCATCCCATAGGTTGTGAGCCGTTGTGTTTTCATTGTCATTTGTTTTTAGGTATTTTTTGATTTCCTCTTTGATTTCTTCAGTGATCGCTTGGTTATTTAGTAGTGTATTGTTTAGCCTCCATGTGCTTGTATTTTTTACAGTTTTTTTTCCTGTAATTGATATCTAGTCTCATCGCATGGTGGTCGGAAAAGATACTTGATACGATTTCAATTTTCTTAAATTTACCAAGGCTTCATTTGTGACCCAAGATACCAAGATGTAATCTATCCTGGAGAATGTTCCATGAGCACTTGAGAAGAAAGTGTATTCTGTTGTTTTTGAATGGAAGGTCCTATAAATATCAACTGAGTCCATCTTGTTTAATGTGTCATTTAAAGCCTATGTTTCCTTATTTGTTTTCATTTTGGATGATATGTCCATTGGTGAAAGTGGGGTGTTAAAATCCCCTACTATGATTGTGTTACTGTCAGATTCCCCTTTTATGGTTGTTAGCATTTGCCTTATGTATTGAGGTGCTCCTATGTTGGGTGCAGAAATATTTACAATTGTTATATCTTCTTCTTGGATTGATCCCTTGATCATTATGTAGTCTCCTTCTTTATCTCTTGTAATAGTCTTTATTTTAAAGTCTATTTTGTCTGATATGAGAATCGCTACTCCAGCTTTCTTTTGATTTCCATTTGCATGGAATATCTTTTTCCATCCCCTCTATTTCAGTCTGTATTTGTCCCTAGGTCTGAAGTGTGTCTCTTGTAGACAGCATATATGTGGGTCTTGTTTTTGTATCCATTTAGCTGGTCGATGTCTTTTGGTTGTAGCATTTAATCCATTTACATTTACGGTAGTTATTGATATGTATGTTCATATTACCATTTTCTTAACTGTTTTGGGTTTCTTATTGTAGGTGTTCTCCTTTTCTTGTATTTCCTGCCAAGAGAAGTTCCTTTCGCATTTGTTGTAAAGCTGGTTTGGTGGTGCTGAATTCTCTTAGCTTTTGCTTGTCTGTAAAGGTTTTAATTTGTCGGTCGAATCTGAATGAGATCCTTGCAAGGTAGAGTAATCTTGGTTGTAGATTTTTCCCTTTCATTACTTTAAATATGTCCTGCCACTCCCTTCTGGCTTGCAGAGTCTTTGCTGAAAGATCAGCTGTTAACCTTATGGGGATTCCCTGGTATGTTATTTGTTGCTTTTCCCATGCTGCTTTTAGTATTTTTCTTTGTATTTACTTTTTGATAGTTTGATTAATATGTGTCTTGGCATGTTTCTCCTTGGATTTATCCTGTGTGGATCTCTCTGCGCTTCCTGGACTTGACTGACTATTTCCTTTCCCATATTAGGGAAGTTTTCAACTATAATCTCTTCAAATATTTTCTCAGTCCCTTTCTTTTTCTCTTCTTCTTCTGGGACCCCTATAATTCGAATGTTGGTGCATTTAATGTTGTCCCAGAGGTCTCTGAGACTGTCCTCAATTCTTTTCATTCTTTTTTCTTTATTCTGCTCTGTGGTAGTTATTTCCACTATCTTATCTTCCAGGTCACTTATCCATTCTTCTGCCTCTGTTATTCTGCTATTGATTCCTTCTAGAGAATTTTTAACTTCATTTA
Organism: Balaenoptera musculus; assembly: GCF_009873245.2. Lineage (NCBI taxonomy): Eukaryota > Metazoa > Chordata > Mammalia > Artiodactyla > Balaenopteridae > Balaenoptera > Balaenoptera musculus. The sequence goes on along the minus strand of NC_045790.1, from coordinate 239,890 downwards.
TTTTGTTGTTCATCATTGTTGGTTTGCTCTTTAGTTCTTCTAGGTCCTTGTTAAACGTTTCTTATGTTTTCTCCATTCTATTTCCAAGATTTTGGATCATCTTTACTATCATTACTCTGAATTCTTTTTCAGGTAGACTGCCTATTTCCTCTTCATTTGTTTGGTCTGGTGGGTTTTTACCTTGCTCCTTCATCTGCTGTGTATTTCTCTGTCTTCTCATTTTGCTTAACCTACTGTGTTTGGGGTTCTCCTTTTCGCAGGCTCCAGGTTCATAGTTCCCGTAGTTTTTGGTGTCTGCCCCCAGTGTGTAAGGTTGGTTCAGTGGGTTGTGTAGACTTCCTGGTGGAAAGGCCTTGTGCCTTTGTTCTAGTGGATGAGGCTGGATCTTGTCTTTCTGGTGGGCAGGACCGTGTCCAACGGTGTGTTTTGGGGTGTCTGTGAACTTATTAAGATTTTAGGCAGCATCTCTGCTAATGGGTGGGGTTGTGTCCCTGTCTTGCTAGTTGTTTGGCATGGGGTGTCCAGCACTGGAGCTTGCTGGTCATTGAGTGGATCTGGGTCTTAGCGCTGAGACCGAGATCTCTGGGAGAGCTCTAGCCAATTGATATTATGTAGGGTCAGGAGGTCTCTGGTGGTCCAGTGTCCTGAACTTGGCTCTCCCACCCCAGAGGCTCAGGCCTGACACCAGGCTGGAGCACCAAGACCCTGTCAGCCACATGGCTGAGAAGAAAAGGGAGAAAAAAAAAAAGAAAGAAAGAAAAGAAAAGAAATAAATAAAGTTATTAAAATAAAACATTTTTTAAATATTATGAAAAAATATTTTTAAAGTAATTTAAAAAAAAAGAAGAGAGCAACCAAACTAATAAAGAAATCCACCAATGATAACAAGCGCTAAAAAGTAAACTACGATAAACATAAAAATCAGAAACTGGTCAGTCACATACAGAACACCCCAAGTCTACAGTTGCTCACAAAGTCCACTGCCTCAATTTTGGGATGACTCATTGTCTATTCAGGTATTCCACAGATGCAGGTACATCAGGTTGATTGTGGAGCTTTAATCCGCTGCTCCTGAGGCTGGTGAGAGAGATTTCCCTTTCTCTTCTTTGTTTGCACAGCTCCTGGGGTTCAACTTTGGATTTCTACCCGCCTCTGTGTGTAGGTCGCCTGAGGGCGTCTCTTCTTTGCTCACACAGGACGGTGTTAAAGGAGCAGCTGCTTCGGGGGCTCTGGCTCACTCAGGCGGCGGGAGGGAGCGGCACGGAGGAGGCGGGGCGAGCCTGCGGCGTCAGAGGCGTCGTGACGTTGCAGCAGCCTGAGGTGCGCCGTGCGTTCTCCCGGGGAAGCTGTCCCCGGATCACGGGAGCCTGGCCGTGGCGGCTGCACCGGCTCCCGGGAGGGGCGGTGTGGAGAGTGACCTGTGCTCGCACACAGGCTTCTTGGTGGCGGCAGCAGCAGCCTTAGCGTCTCAGGCCCGTCTCTGGGGTCCGCGCTGGTAGCCGCGGCTCGCGCCCGTCTCTGCAGCTCGTTTAGGCGGCGCTCTGAATCCCCTCTCCTTGCGCGCCGCGAAACAAAGAGGCAAGAAAAAGTCTCTTGCCTCTTCGGCAGCTGCAGACTTTTTCCCGGTCTCCCTCCCAGCCAGCTGCGGTGCGCTAACCCCTTCAGGCTGTGTTCACGCCGCCAACCCCAGTCCTCTCCCTGTGATCAGACCGAAGCCCGAGCCTCCGCTCCCAGCCCCGCCCGCCCCGGCGGGGGAGCAGACAAGCCTCTCGGGCTGGTGAGCGCTGCTCGGCACTGATCCTCTGCGCGGGAATCTCTCCGCTTTGCCCTCCGCACCCCTGTGGCTGCGCTCTCCTCCGTGGCTCCGAAGCTTCCCCCCTCCGCCACCTGCGGTCTCCATCCGCGAAGGGGCTCCTAGTGTGTGGAAACCTTTCCTCCTTCACGGCTCCCTCCCACTGGTGCAGGTCCCGTCCCTATTCTTTTGTCTCTGTTTTCTCTTTTTTCTTTTGCCCTCCCCAGGTACGTGGGGAGTTTCTTGCCTTTTGGGAGGTCTGACATCTTCTGCCAGCGTTCAGTAGGTGTTCTGTAGGAGCAGTTCTACATGTAGATGTATTTCTGATGTATTTGTAGGGAGGAAGGTGATCTCCACGTCTCACTCCTCTGCCATCTTGAAGGTCCTCCCAGTAGTATAATCTTCATAGAGTTTTTGTAAGGATTAAACATGCTCATATGTGTAAAGAACTAGCAGTAAGTGTGTAGTGTTAGCTGCTATTATCATATCATTATTATTATTACCACAGGATTCTTAATTCCTAGAATGTTCTATTACAAGACATACATAACCTTCTGTTGAAACTTAAGCTTAGGTATGTGTGACACACAGTAAAGCTGTGTAATGTCTCATATTTGAGGAAATTTTTTTAATGGTATTATTTTTAAATGTAAATTACTTAACCTCATAAAAATCATACAAGTTTACAAACATTTCATTAGATATACATGGTAAGCACTATATCACTAAAATTAACAGAATAAAAGAAAATTTATACCATCTTTTCAACAGACTTTTTATCATTCTTCAGCAGGTATTTTATTGGATGAAACTTTGCTCTTTGCTGGGTGTGGTTTGGGAAAAATATAAGGTGGATAAAGGAAAGAGAGAACTAAAATTCATTTTTGAATGTTTATTTGTTTAAAGTAGGTAATGCATTAACATGCTGTAATGTTTAAAATTATAAATGAAAGTTAAATAAGTAAATATATAAATAAAGGACTATCATACGGGTGGGAAAAAATTAAAAATAAAATAAAAGTATAACTGTACATACACAGACGTCTCCACCAACCTGGATCTCCTCTCCCCCATCCCCCTTGCAGAGGTGAAAGTCTCTCAATCTCTCCTGTGTATTTCCGGAGGTATTTTAGGCATACATGAACAAACACATTTTCCTCCCTTTTTATACAAATGGAAGTGTACCAAACATCTTTTGTGTTCATCTTTTTTCACCAGAAGCTGTTGTGTAGGTATTGTTCCAAGTCTGTACATAATGACCTTCTTAACGTATTACTGACTCAGAGCTTCATTGGGGATGGATGTCCCTGGCTTATCACCAGGCCACTGCTGAGAAGCAGTGTTGTTAACCCCCCTGCTGTTAGAGACGTGCTGAATAAATGATGTTGTGCAATTTAAATAAGCTTGTGTATGTGTGGTACACCTGCAAGACAATTTTTAAGAAGGAGAAATGCTGGGTGAAGGGTTAGAAGCGTTTGTAATTAATTCTTGAAAGAAATTTAAAACTTTCTATTTATGGTTGAATGTGAATAGGGGTTTAAGCACACAATTGAATAGGAAAAAAGAGATGAACGGTAAACATAAGACTCCCTCATAGCACTTTCCTTCCTTCATCCGGTTCCCCCCGCTGGAGAGAACTAGCCTCATCAGCCTTGTCTTTTCCCTCCAGAGATGCGTGTCAGGTAAATGAGCATATGTGCTTATGTAGAAGAATGCCTTTCTTCAGGTGGGCTTTCGTCTTCTTCTGCATAGCAGTTTGTGGAGTCATGCTGACTCTCGCCTGGATGTCTGTGGGCACAGACTGCGGGCTGGAGTGTCCACGGTCACATTAGAGGGACTCTTTGTCTCCGTCCCTCAGCCTCAGCCAGCCTGGACATGACCTGTAAAGGTGATGTTTTCTTCCACCTTCACGTAGCTCATTGTTTCCCTGGATGAAATGATAGCTGTAAATCCTGCAGCCCTAACCCTTGACCAGCGATGCTCAAACCCACAGCACGTGTCCTGGGACCCTCTTTCCCATCGTCCCAGAAACCGCCTCACTTCTAAGACTCATATTTCCTGTGTCTCACATCCACTCGTCAGTTCTCTCTCTGATGGATCACATCTTCCAGCGGCTCCTGGGGAAAGGTGATGTGGGTGGTTAATCTTGGGATCTTGTATATTTCAAATATCTTTAGCTTACTCTCCCACCTGATTTTTCTGGATGTAGGATTCCCGGTATAAACTACAAAGTAATTTTCCAGTTGTCTTTCTGCCTGTCAGTGTTACTCCTGGAAAGTCTGAAGACATTCCAAGTCTTTATTCTTTGCACACGGCACTTTGTGTTGCTTTCCCTCCACAGCTGTTTTAGGGTCTTGTTTTGTGCCTCCAGGGTCCTGAAATGTCACAGGGATTTGCTGATACGGGTCATCCACCTCACTGGGTAGCGGGAGGGCCTATTCATCTGCAGTTTTATTTAATACCAGGAAGTGGGCTTAGATTCTTAAATTATATTGCATTACACTATACTATATTTTTTATGTTGTACATGTTACATTATATATAATACGTATTGTAATATAATGTGTACAGCATATATTAAGTGTAATGTAACACTTCAATATCATTGTGTAAATTATTGTTTTTAACAAACTGAGCAGGAAGAGTGTGTTAAAGGACACTTGGTTCAGGAAATTGCACATTAGTTACTTGAAGAGGAATGAGGTCTCCAGTAACAATCTAAATAAGTATTTCTTATATTTTCAAAATATTTTGGCAACAAATTACTGAATTTGACCTACCATATTTTAGCACTAGTCTCACACACACATACATATTTATAAAATATATTCTGCTACTCTTATTGTATAGACTAATTTTAAGAACATAATTACTGGTAAATAACAATATTTTGAAAAGAGGAATTAATTTAAGTCCAAATGTCAAAGTTTGCTAACACATTTCTTTTACAACAGAAATATGATATCATTTTCTGAAATATTTTCTATCTTTCCTAATGTCAAATAAGAGCTCTTCCTTTTCTGTGGTCAAAAAATATGTAGGATTAAGATGAAGCCAAATAAAAACAGCACATATTTATATTTGATAATTCCTACATATATTGCACATACTCATGCAGGTTTATAAATCATAAGGTATTACAATAGGTAGAGCCAGTAATAAATGTGTAAGTATTCATTTTGGTTTTTCAGCCCCTTATTTCCCCAGACGACCCACCAGCATCTTCCCATGATGTGTTCAGTACGTGAATATTATGACTAGATCCATGTGATGTTCACAAGGAGACCCTCTGAAGAGTGCAAGCAGAATTCCAGTAGTCATATTTCTTTATTAAAGAAGTGTTACTGTTATATCTTGTTATGTTGCAAACACGTATTTCATTCTTCAAGGCTAAAGCACAATTAGCAACTGTATTAGTTTTCCTCTTTTAGTTGTTGTTACCTTTTAGGTATTGGAATAATTTGAGAACTAGCGCTGACATGACGCTCAGTGACTCTTCAGGCTTTGTGTTGTTCCTCTTTGTTTTCAGCCTGCAGTGACCTGGAGCTCAGGGAGATGGCCAGCAGACTGCGGGACTGGTTCAAGGCCCTGCATGAGAGTGGGAGCCAGAACAAGAAGACGAAAGCATCGCTGCGGCCGGAGAGAAGCAGTAAGGCTTCTAAATTTGATGTGTGTCGTTGTCTTTTTTTTTTTTTTAATTTATTTTTTATTTTTTTGGCTGTGTTGGGTCTTCGTTTCTATGCAAGGGTTTTCTCTAGTTGTGGCACGCGGGGGCCACTCTTCATCGCAGTGCGCAGGCTTTTCACTGTCGCGGCCTCTCTTGTTGCGGAGCACAGGCTCCAGACACGCAGGCTCAGTAGTTGTGACTCACGGGCCTAGTTGCTCCGCGGCATGTGGGATCTTCCCGGACCAGGGCTTGAACCCATGTCCCCTGCATTGGCAGGCAGACTCTCAACCACTGTGCCACCAGGGAAGCCCCTGTGTCGTTGTCTTTGATATGGGATTTTACGTCCAGTGAATTACTTAGGTCAAAGTTTACTCTTTACTTAGATGCTGAACGGAGGTCTGAACATTGTTTTTACTTCCAAGCTCAGCCATAACATGTATTTAGCAAGGAAATAAAGCATTTGTGACAACTCCGATTAGAAAAGGAATTAGAGACAGCGTTGAGCTTCCAGTTGAATTGAAAGAGTAGGAATATTTTCCAGTATTTTGGCTGAAGTGCTAAAGAGTAGAACAACGCAGGGAGTAAAGGTAATAATTTTGAAGTGCTTAGATTTTTAAACAACACGATTAGCCCTCCTCCACCTTAGTCATTTCTGATTTGACCCAAGTATGTCAGTAGAAACAGGATGTTTGCCACGCTGCAAATCAAATTCATCAAAGAAAGAAGGAAATAAGAGCCAAGTGAATCTTACATGATTCTTTCATCTATATAATCTATATAAAAGTGGTTTTTAATTTCTTAGAAATAGGAACTGTAACCTGAAATAGTGCACTTGCTGTGAATAATTTTATGAACTCTTCATTTTATATTTTTTCATTTATAAAAAATATCTACAACATTTTTCATGCATGTAAAAGAAAGATATTGAAACCTGAGCTTAGTTTGGGGGAGCTTTCCAAGACCGCCTCATTTGCTCTAAGATGCAAGGGGCGAAGGTGGAACAGTGACCCGGAGCAGCGTCCGGCTGACAGAGAAGGGCCCAGTGCCCGCTGCTTATCGCCATGAGACCATGAACTTCCACTCGCAAACCCTCAGCCACCCGTTTCTAACAGAATCACTTGATAAGAGGGCACGGCCATCCCTAATCTATGTTTCCTAAAATGCCCCATTTGTTTTCTTGTCACCAAGGAATTTTCTATAATCCCAGCGTTCGGTGTTTATGGATCGTATTTATGTTCAAAAGAATGTAATAATTATTTTTCATTCAGCTTTCACAGAAAGACATAATAATTGTGTGTGAATGTGTGGTGGCCACATCTATATGCCTCTTCTTAGGAAGTCCTCAAAGAAACCACAGTATTTCCCTACCTCGTAGGAGCACTTCCAGGCTTCTCTCCAGAATTATCGTTTAAATTTTTGGCAGAAGCTAATTTTTTGATGCCTTGAGAGTAAGTAAGATGCCTGATCTTACTTAATAGAAGTAATAAAGTATGTTTGCCCCTGTATTCATGTCTGGCGTAACGTAAAGTTTTGTTCCAGATCCTTCCGTATTGACTTTTCTGATTCACGTCCACACCTGTTCTCCCAATACTCACACTTGAATATTTTTATTGCTCACTCTCACCTTTCTCTATTGAGCTTAGTTAAGACTAATAATCCCTCCTGTATTTGGAAATGGATAAAGGGAGATCTTGCAGGACACGCAGTACAATGCCTGGTTAATTGTACACATTCCTAAATATTATTTCCCTTTCTGGCTTTTTCTTGCAAAAAATGAGACAGTCTTAATATTGTGGGCGAATTAACAGGAAGCTCTTTGGGAGTTGAACGTCTTTGCAGAATCAGTGAAACAGTAGGTAGAGGATTATTTATAGAGCCTGAAGGGGTCAGAGGCCAAAGGGAGGAAATCTCCAAAAGGAAGTTGTTAAAAGATAAGACAAGTCCCGAGATGGGGAGTGGCCGAGTCCCTCAGCTGCTCAGGCCCGCCTGCCCCTGGGTGAAGCCTCTCCTGACACCAGCCCCCCAGTACTGGGCTCCCATCTCTTTTCTAGTTCTGTTTTCCCTCCATGGCATCTCTCACCGTCTACTATAATTCATCTACACATTTTTTGTTTATTTTCTCTCTCTCTCCACACTAGACAACCATAAATGAGAGATCACCATTGTATCATCAGAACGTAGAATAATTTGACACGTAGCATTCACTAAAGTTAGAATTAATGGATGGATGAAGCAAAGAAGCCATCAAAAATGCCACATTGTGTGGATAGACCGTAATTCAATCCACCACTTGTTCCCCCAGCAATGATTATTTACTGTTTCCATCATTTTCTCCTTCTCAATCAATTCTGCGGTTAATTGGTAGGCTTTTATTTCTATAAGGAAGATTCCAGGTAGTCGAAGTAATAGGTCAAGACGTGCAGGTATTTCAAATTATAAACAATAATAGATGTTACCAGACTGCTTTGCAGAAAGCTTAGGGCATTTCTAATTTCTAACAGCAAAGCACGACAGTTAACTTTTGCCTTCATCCCTGGCAGTAAAATAATTACTACCATTCTTTTAAACTGTTCATTCTGGTGAGCATGCTGTTATATTTCATTGTTAATCAAATTTTTATTTCCTTTTTTAGTAGTGAATTGGTCATAAAATATTGGCAAAGGTTGGCGGGGCTTTTGCACAGCAAAACAAAATAAAACGTCTTAGCTCAGGCTACTATAATTAAATACCCTAGACCAGGTGGATTGAACACTAGACACTTGTTTCTCAAATTCTGGAGACTGGGAAGTCCTAGATCGGGTGCTGGCAGATTGGGGTCTGGGTGAAGGCTCACTTCCAGGCTTGGAGACAGCTGTCTTCTCACAAGGCAGCGAGAGAGAGATCTAGTCTGTCTTTTAGGCCACTGATCCCATCATGAGGTTCTACCTTCATGACCTAATCAATCACCTCCCAAAGCCCACACCTCCAAATGCCATCACTTTGGGAGGTAGAGCTTCATATTCATGAATTTGGCGGGGGGGACACAATTCAGTCCATAGCACAAAACCAAACAACAAAAAAACATCCTAAGTTATATCAGCTTATATGTTTAATTCTGAGAAATCCATATTGATGTCTTACATTATAATTTTATTTAAATAGTTCCTTCTAGTACTTTTTGTGCTTTTTGCTGTATGTGTTTGCTGCTCTGTTTTTTAGATATATGGATTTATTTCTGTTTTATCCATTAATTATGCTTCTTATCCCTTTATTTTATTACACTCTACCCTACTTACCACTTTTTAGCATAGATTTCATGTTATCGGATAGTAATATTACCACTCCTACTTTCAAATTTATTACATTTGCCTGATATACTTGCTAACATTTTATTGTCAGTCTTTCTTTATTACTTAGACTTAAGTGTCTTTCTTGTAAACATACATAGTTGGGTTCTGAGTCTTCAGTATGATAGTGAGCAGACTTGTATTTTGCTTTCTTTTTAATAATTACGATAAACATAAGGCACAAGAAAATATTCTGATCAGACACAGAATGTTTACCATTTAGGCAGATTGCCCAGAAGACAAAGAAAAACTTATTTTATAGTCTTTTTTTAAGAGTAGGCCAATAATCCAAGAAAATTTTGTCATTAGAGAAGAAAAGAAATCACATTTTAGTTTTGTACCAGTATAATATTTGATACTAATTTAAAAATATTATGTGAATAAATACACCCTTTAAATATTAGCCAGCAATGACCATGACAAATAATATTTGGGGGGAACATTTTATAATTTTTTGTATCTGTGTAGATTTTATCTTACACAGGTTTTGAAAATTAGTCTTAGGATAAATTTTATCTTAGGATACAGCTATATTTTTAACAAAATGAGCTTTTCGAGCCTGAGATGGTTGCTCCTGGAGCCCCTGAACCCCTCGAGACCTGCCCCTGCTGGGGCGGAGCCCTGAGCTTGAGTGACCGCAGGGGCGGAGGGTCGGGACTGGGCAGAGAAGCCCTGGGTGAAGACAGTGGGGCCCAAGGGGTGTTGAGGACACCATAAAAATGTCAAATAAGAACAAACCCAGAGCGAGGCCTGCCGCCGTGTCCTGCCCACCGTCCACCACAAGGTGGCGTGTCACTGCAGGACCTTGCTTCAGACGTGTGGGATCCCCATCCGATCACCCATCCATGTCTCGGGGGAAAACAAAAAAAAACAGGGAACAAACCCAGACTAAGTAAAGAGAGACTTTATTTAAAGACTCTTGCGATGGGGAGAATGCCTCACCCTCAAACTTGCAAGCGTCTCAAATCAGACAGAAGCAGGCTCTTCCTTTACAGGAAGGGGTGAGCAGGGCGAGAAGTGCCTTTGTTGGGGAGGAGGGCCGTGGGGATTGTGAGGCAGCAAACCTGAGGTCTTCGGAAACGTTTCTCTGCGTGGTTGACCCACGTGCCTACCAAGCAGGCATGTGAGACCCTGCAGCCGCCTCCTGTGTTACTCAGAACTTCAGCGCTTTCATGGCTCTGCCTGTGTTCTGATGTGTCGTCTGGGCCGCTAGTTTGCTGCCCGCCTACAATGCACGTGCGGGATGGCTTAGCCGGGAAGTTACGGTTTTCGGTCTACAGAGCAGTTGTGCACTTTTAAATGTGTGCGCCCGGAAGTATCCGTGTGTGCGTTTAAATGTAAGTGGGCCGTGTCCTCACTCACTCAGCTCCGCGTGTCACTGGTCCTTCCCTCCGGCTGTTGGGCCCTTTCCGTGCGCTGACCTTCCTTCGTGTGCTCACGGGGGCCCGTCTGTTGGGGGCCGGCCCTTCTCTGGCAGCCTCCTCTCACGGGGTGGGAAGAACCTCCCTCCGGCTTTGCCTCAGAGCATCAGGAAGGCCCCCGGTCTCTGAGGCTTGAAAGAGGCCACTTCCCCCGCGGGTCCCTTAGCTGGGCTGGCCTCCATCGTGGAGCCCAGCCCGCGGTGCCAGGACTAGAGTGAGTGGGTCTTGACCTTCCCCAGAGCCTACGGTTGTCTGTGGTCAGGCTCTCAGAGCCCGTCCCCTCCTGGCCATCCTCGGACCCCTAGTCTGTCCCTCCGTGGGGACGGGAAGCCCCCATCCTGACCTGCTCCGCAACTTTAGACTGCAACACTCACTGGACAATGCGGGGACAGTAGAATGAAGTCCATCCTGGGGGGGTCACAGCGTTTTGAGTGGTCAGAGTACCTGCCTTATGCTTCACCAGCCAACTTCCAGTTTAACCTAGGAAGAGTGACAGATCTGGGAAACAATTCAGAGAAAAATTCTTGTTTGCATTCAAACATCGAAATATTATTGCCAGGGGCGAACATGTAAGGGAGGGCCAAGACGTGTATATTTTTCTGGTTGTGCGAATAAGTATGCTTAAATGCCAGTATCTGTTGTGTAACACGTACCGTGTTACCCTTGAGACAGATACTTGTCTTTTCATGGGTCTGTATCTCTCGTTTAAGTCAAAGGTAATTTTCATAAAAATGGCCCCTGTGTACTGTCTGGAAATATAGAGTTTACTTTCTGTGTTGTTAGACTGTTTGTGAATAGAATATTTATTTTCTTACAAAATCACTCTGAAAACTTACATCTGTTTGATCTAACCTTACAGACTAATAGACAGTAAAAGTCAGAGAATGAGTTCAGGGATGGCGCTGGCAGCCACTGAAGTGGGCACAGGAGAGTGGAGAATGGTGTCCCCCCGGGTCTGCTTTGTCAATGCTTTCTGTCCTTAAACAATGTGAAATTCACTACTCTACTTTGCATATGTAAAGTAATCTGCACATTCGTATAAGTTTGTCTAAGTTCTTTATTATTATTTTATATATACATAATTTAAATTATTAATTTTTCTGCACTGTTATGATGAGTAGAAATACAGATCAAGCCATGAAATCCCTTGTTTTCCTTTATCCGAGTCTTATAGCCCAGCTCACTGTATATTAATTGCAGAGCCACTCCTGGTCCTTAGCTGAATGCAGAGTGGGTAATACACTCTCGTTCTTACCCTTAAGCCAGATTGCTAAGAACTGTTAGTACAAAGGACGCTAGTGCCCTCACCATTGCCCTGATGTCTCTGGGTTCTGGGAGGTCTCACAGGATTTGTTGATCAATGTATCAGAAACGCTTGCTGTGTATTTGCTGTTTTGAGGTCCTAGGACATGCTTCCCCCCCGCTCGGGGGTTTGTCCTCACTCACCTCCATCAGCTTGTTGCCCAAGTATCCAGCCTCAGAGGCCTGTGCTCCCATCACATGTAAAACAGCAACACAACCTTGCTTTCCTTCATAGCGTATGTCACTACGTGATATACAGATGGTTCCTAGTTTGTTTTCTGTCATTTCCAAGTAAAACGTAAGCTCTGTGAGGCCAGGAACTTTCTTCTGTGGGATCCCCAGCTCCCAGAAAGACAGCTCTGGCACACAGTAGGGACCCAGGAACAAGTTGTTTAGTGAATAAGTTGAAATCTAATCACAAGTTTTCATCTAAAAATTGGTCTAGTTTCAGAAGAGTGATAAAGTGGCTTGTAGCTGCTTTCCCATGTTTGCTGGAACAGGCAGGTTCCAGGAGGGCAAATCTGTGACTGTAGCAGGATTGAAATAAACGGGTCAAGACTTGATGAAGCTTAAACGGGAAGGTACACTACTTCTTTTTATAAGGCACTGAACCCAGAATGTGGTCTGTGCTTTATAAGGAAGGGGAACTTGCCAGCCTCTTACACTGGCTACCAAATTAATGCTGCTATGCATTTTACATTAGTTAAACATCTTGTCACACTGCCCAAAATAATTTAAGGTATGGTGAAAAACAGTGGGTTTGTTTTCCTACTGGTTATTTTAGTAGTTATTCTTAACTCTCAAACACAATAGGACACTAAACTGAGTTTTTAATTGACCAGATTTTATCACAGCCCTTCCATAAAGGATTTTATAACCATTACCCAAGAAGAATTGATTGTTTATCTGAATCTTGGATAGTGTAAATATTACATAGTTAAGTGGTTTCAGTTGACAAAAAAGATCAATAATGTTATAGCTTCTTAAGAAATAAAGCAAGCTGGTAAAGTTTGCCATTATTTTTTAACAACTTAAGTCTACTTTATATTAAAAAAATCAGGCTTCTTTGGTACATTTTATTTGGGTATATTTTAGCGCTGTCACAAAGGAATAACCATAGAAAAGTGCCTAAGATGGTAAAAAACTTAAAATGTATTTTATGAGAAGGTGAAGGAAATAGATCTATTTGGCCTCTGATTCTGTTATCATCATACCATGAAAGTACTGTTTGAGCCTTTTTTCAGTATATATGTTTTGCCTATCTAAACTGTATACCTGATATATTTTGTTTCGTTATCTAAATCTCCAAAAATTTAAGAACAGAAACACTATACCAAGGTTTGTTTGTTAATATGGTTGCAATTGTGTGTGTGTGTGTGTGTGTGTGTGTGTGTGTATGCCTGTCCTTCTCTGAAAGAGATACTATATTAATTTTCTTTTTGTCAGTTGGGAAGCATCTGGACATCAGAATCATATGCAAAATCCTCAGATTAACAGTCTGACTAAGATTAATTAAGATAACGTCTTACTTTTGCTTTCCTACCCACCAAATGCTTTGCTCAGTCAGACAAGGTGAGAGACTACTTAACCCCCAGGTAAACGAACACATTCTAATTTCTTACGAAGATGACACACTTTATGTCTGCTGCCTTCACATTGAGAGGAAGGTTGAATTTGGGATCAGATGGCTTAAAAACAATGTCCCATTTTAATGTAATCAGGAGCATTCTAGGTATAGCAGGGAACTTCATTTTTGAAAACAAAGTTGGTGAATAAATTTTCTTTTCTTATTTCAAGTAATAAAATGAAAATTCAGATCATTGCTTGTTTTGTTTGCTATCTGGCATTTTCTTCTTTAAGTAGGTAGATCCAATAACTCTCTCCATAATAAAATTTAATTATACACTTTAGTATTACTAAGGTATTGTCTTAATATTTAGATGTAATTTTATAGAAATTATGTATTTCCTATTTGGCTAGATTGAAATTATTTCATATTTAGCTAGATTGAAACAATAAATATAAAATAAGGTGCTAAGTGAATGATGTATTATAATAAAAATGTTTTGTTACATTATTATAACCTGGGAAATTATCCAGTTGAATTTACTAGCACTAAATTTTGGTGAAACTCTAGTCTTTAGGAAGTGTAGTATTCCAAATAGAGAGAAGCATTATTAGCTTTGAAAATTTGGGAATCATTAAAAAGTAGGCTGCTGGTTGCTTCTCACAGGGTAAGTGAACTATTGCCAATTTTATTACATTCCATTTTCAACTAAATAAATACCTTAATTTCAAAATATAATCATGTAGGGTGTTCAGAGCACATTTAACCAGTAATTTGAACTATTTGAACCTAGAAAAAAAGGGATAAAGTACCCTCCCCTCCAAAAAAAAACCAACAGAGATTTTTTTTAATCTGTACAGAAAAAGAAAACAAAACATAAAGTTTCACATTCCATATATATGTCATATATATTCAGTCATTTATAAGTAAGCATTATTTTTGTTAAATTTTACTCTAATAATGCCAGTTGAGTAATACACAAAAACCTGGAATGTTTGCTTAGTAGATGTCTTGAAAGCAACAAAAAGTGATAGCAAAAACGAAGGGACAAAGTATAATAAGGAAATAAAATAGCTCAAACGCATAACTGCCGTAGGTTATTTAATGTGGCAACAAGTGATTCTAGACACCACAGTGGTCCTTGGGCCACAGGCTAGCCAATTAAAAAGTGATTAATTTTATGATGATTCCTTTGAAACATTAATGAGTATTAAATTATTCTAATGTATTACAGCTGGGAAGGAAACATATATATAAAACATTGTTTTTTTCCTATTTATTTAATTTTTCATATCATATATTTTAATTACGTGTAACACATGCTTATTTTTTTAATGCACATGAAAGAACATGAAGAGAATTATTGTCCTTTTACCAACTCCATCCGTTCCTTCCCTCATGAGGTGAAAATTGTTACCAACCTGGTACACATGGTTTCCAATCCTACTTCATTCTCATACAAGCATATATATTCACATAAACATTTTTAATGTAAATGAGCTCACACTATACACAGTACGTAGCAGCAACCTGATTACTCTCCATCATTTTAACCTTTTAAATCTTTATTGTATTGCAAATATGTTCTCACGGCATCTTTTTTGATTTCAGAGTTCTTAGTTTGTGAGAGAGACTTCCCTAAGAAAATACTGACATAGATATTCTTCTAATGTATATATTTTTGCACTTAAATCTCTAAACCATCCCCAGTTTATTGGCGTGTGATAGGATTCTGGCAATAGATCATATTTCCCTACTGAATTAAAATAACATCTTTGCAATTATTTAAGCCACATTTATTCTCTATGCCTCTATTTTCTCTTTAACCTCTCTGTTTTTTGAGAGTTTCTCTGTGATTCATTTCTCCTGTAATTGTGTTACATTCTGATGTCATACTTCATGTGGTTTAAGTTCTTTCAAATGTGTTAAAGTCCGTTTTATGGCTCAGAATATGTTCCAAATGCACTCGAAAGGAGCCTGTATTCTGTTATTATGTGTTGGAGTGTTCTATCGGTAGAAGTTATTTCAAGTTTGTTGAAAATTTTGTTCGGCTCTTCTATACTCTTTTCCGTCTACTTGTTCCACTGATTTTTTTTTTTATAGAATAGTGTTGAAGTCTCCAGATATAACTGGGAATTTTTCTATTCTTCCATTCAGTTCTGTTCATTTTTTTGTCATGTGTTTTGTTTTTTCTTTTTTTTTTTTTGGCTGCGTTGGGTCTTAGCTGCGGCACACGGGATCTTTGTTGAGGCACACAGGATCTTTCGTTGCAGCACACGGGCTTCTCTCTAATTGTGGCTTGAGGGTTTTTTCTCTCTAGTTGTGGCTTGAGGGTTTTTTTCTCTCTGGTTGTGGCGCACAGGCTCCAGAGCGCATGGGCTCTGTAGTTTGCAGCACGCGGGCTCTCTCATTGAGGATGGGAGCTCGGTAGTTGTGGCGCACGGGCTTAGTTGCCCCGCAGCATGTGGGATCTTAGTTCACGGACCAGGGATCAAACCCGCGTCCCCTGCAGTGGAAGGCAGATTCTTTACAACTGTACCACCAGGGAAATCCCCTTGTCATGTATTTTGAAGCTTCATTTCTGATACAAGCGCATTTAGGGTTGTTTTGTCTTCTTACTGAACAATTTATTATTATATAATGCCCCTTTTTATCTTGGTAACATTCCTTATTCTGAAGTCAAATATATTATTAGTAGAATCAGTTTGACTTTCTTTTCATTAGTGTTTGCATGATATTTTTTTCCCAATCTATTAATTTCAACCTACTATGCCATTTTTTTAATGGTTTCCTTTAGAATAATATATAGTTGAGCCTTGGTTTTTTATTCAGTCTGGCATTTTTTTTTGTATTTTAATTGATATGCTTAGATTATTTGCATTTTATACAGTTATTGATATGGTTTAATTACAATCTGCTTTCTTGCTAGCTATTTTTTATTTTTTCCATCTCCTCTTTGCCCATTTTCTTTTCTTATAATGCCTTGTTTTGGACCAGTTAAGTATTTTTATGATTTCATTTAACTCTGCTCTTGACATTCTTTTACTTTACCTGCTTTTAAAAGATTTTTATTGGTTGCTCTAGGATTTATAAGATATAAATTTAATTTTTCACAAGCTACCTTCAAATAATATTTTGCCATTTTGTATACATTAGAAGGAATTACAGCTTTCAATTTATCCCATCTTTTGTGCTATTTTGACGTATGTTTTGCTTTTACATATACTACAAATACAAATGCATTGCTAATAGCTTTAGATTAGACATTCAATTATCTTTTAAAACAATTTAAAATTAAAAACCTGAATTTCATATTTATCTTTATTTATGCAACATCCAGAATTCTTCAGTTTCTTTTTTGTAGCAATCCAAGTTTCTACCTGATACCACATTTATTCTGCCTAAAGAACTCTTTTTTTTTTTTCAACAATTCTTATAGATCACATCTGTTTTAAATAAATTTTCTCCCATTTTTGTTTCTTAAAAGGTACTTCTCCTTTTGCAAAGATAATTTCTCTGGGTAAATAGTTTTGGGTCAAGAGCCCATTTTCTTTCAGCATGTTACAAATGTATTTTCCTTGTATTCTGGCTTCTGTGGTTTCAGCTGGGAAGTCTGCTGTCATTCTCTTCTCTTCGTTCCTCTGTGGAAATGTGTTTTTGCCTCTAGCTGCTTTAAAGATTTTTCTCCTCATCACTCGCTTTTGACTCTGATGTGTCTAGGTTTTGTTTCTTTGTTTGTTTGATTCTTATCCTGTTTCGTGTCCTCTAAGATTCTTATCTCTGTGGTCTGATGTATCTCATTAATTTGGAGGGTTCTTCATCAACTCTTGCAATATTTCTTCTACCCTATTTTCTCTCTCTTTTCCTTCTGCCATTTCAATCACTTTCTGTTGGTCTGTTTCTTTTTTTTTTTAAAGATAGTATCATCTTTTTTTAAAAAAAATTTATTTATTTATTTATTTATTTTTGGCTTTGTTGGGTCTTCGTTTCTGTGCGAGGGCTTTCTCTAGTTGCGGCAAGCGGGGGCCACTCTTCATCACGGTGCGCAGGCCTCTCACTATCGCGGCCTCTCTCGTTGCGGAGCACAGGCTCCAGACGCACAGGCTCAGTAGTTGTGGCTCACGGGCCCAGTTGCTCCGTGGCATGTGGGATCTTCCCAGACCAGGGCTCGAACCTGTGTCCCCTGCATTGGCAGGCAGACTCTCAACCACTGCGCCACCACGGAAGCCCTGTTGGTCTGTTTGCTAAGGATCTACAGGCCTTGTGTGCCCTGTACTCCTGCTCCTCCTCCTCCGTCTACTCCTCCTGACGTATCTTTTAGGTTCTTTTTCTTATAGTTTCTGCCTATAGTTTTAATGCAGATTTTACCTTTTATACTACAGCGTTTAATCTATTAATCATATTCATTTTAAATTACTTCTCTGATAGTTGCTGCCTCTGTCATATCTGAGTTTGTTTCTATGGAGTGTTTCATCTCATAGCAATGTTTTTAAATTTTTCCTTCCTTTTTTGTATGTCTGTTTCTTTCGTTAAAAGTGGACACGTTGAGTAGACAGTAAGACTGAGGTAAATAGTATTTATGCCTGGAAGTGAGGCTGCCTCCTGTTGTGCTTGGCCTTTGATAAGGTGATCAAGTCGGTCCAGTCATATACCTGCACTTGGTTGTGGTTTGGTTTATTATTGTCGCTTTCACTACATCTCAAGCTTCAGATTCCTTTGTGCTGCCTTGTGCTTGTGGGGCTAGTTACCATGGCCTTTTTCTCCACATGCTTCTTTATGGTTTTCCTTTGAAACCCAGCCTCAGGGAAGGTCCCCCTTCATGGTCTTTCCCCCGCTGGCAGGCTACTGATACTCGGTATTCGACAGGTGCTACCCGGACCTAGGAGATCCCTTTCTGTTCCGGTTGAGCTGTAGCCGTAGGTAGGACCATGTACCTGGGTCTCGAGGTGGGACCTTCTCAGAGACCCGATCCTCCGCTGGTGGCAGGGTTCTCCCATGATCTGTACCCTGAATATTGTCCTCTCACTCAGAGAGAGCTGGGCTTTTCTTTCCCACTCCTCTGGTGAAGTATCCTCAGCTGTGTCCACAGGGTGACAGAGGCTCCCGCTCTCCCCCAGGAACTTCACGCTTGCTCTGTGAGGGGTACAGGAAAGGGGGCATAGGTGGACCCTCATACTTTCTCACAGCAGCTTCTGCTTCTCACGTGGCTTTCCTGGGTCTCTTGTCCCACCCTGTGTCTTTCTTGAAAGCACTTGCTGTGGTCTGTGGAATAAAATCTGTTGGTGCTTATGGATTCCTCTTCCTTTTGTGGCTTCCAGGGGTTGTTTGCTGTCATAGAGTAGACATACACTAAGCCTTCCGCAATTCATGGAAGATCTTGGCTGCGTTCTCCTCCTTAGCTTATGTAATGTTCTGTGGCTTTCTCAGGTGATCAAATGCTCGCACCATCTCCTTCTGGAGCCACAAGCCTGTCATGGGTCCTGAGTTATTACACTGCCCAGAGACACAGAGTCCCTGATGAGCTCAAAAAATTGTGGTTTTGTAGATTATTCATATTTTTCTTATTGTTAGGGTGAGAAAAATACTCTTTTCAACTTCCTCCCTCAGTGGAAGCAGGGAATTCTTGCCTGAAGAATATTTTCACTGGATATAGATGTTTGAAAGCATTAAAAACATATTTTCTTTCCTCATGTAAAGATATCATTCAACCCTTCCTGGACTCTGTAATTTCTGTTGAGATACCAGGATTTAACTGAATTGTTTAAGTGTGATGTGTCGTTTATCTTTAGTTCTTAGCAGTTTGACTAGAAATGACCTCCTCTATGTTTTTGCTTGAGGACTGTTACATCTCTTTAATCTGTAAATTTAGATATTTATCAAAACTTCTACCACCTTTCCTCCGACCACTTCTCCTGCCCCGTTCTCTCTCTCTTCTCTTCTGGGCTTGAATTACATGTGTTTTGCTCCCTGATATAATGTAACAGTCTCAGAGGCTCTGCTCATCCCTATCCTGGCTTTTCTTCGCAGTAGATCCTTGCAGCTGCTCTATAGACAAGTATCTTTCTTTCCTCTGTGTACTCACTTCTGCTCTTGACTTCATCTGTGATTTTTTTAAAAGTTGTGTAGCTTTATCTGTTATTTTATTCTTGACTTTCTATTTAGTTCTTTCTTATAATTTCTACTTCTCTTCTCATCGTTCCTGTCATTGCAATTATTACAAGCATATTTTTTCCTTCATTAAAGAGAGCTATTTTATTTGCTTTAAAATTTTGTCTGCTACCTCAACAACTGGTTCATCTCAGGATTATTCTCAACTGATCATCTCTTCTTTTAAGAACGTGTCCCATTTCCCTGGTGCTTTATAGATCTCCTAATTCTGGATGGTGCCCCCGATGTTATGGATATTAAATTGTGGGAGGCTTTGTTATGTTAGTTTAGTCCACTGCGTGTTTTTTGTTTCAGCAGATGATTAATTTTGTTGGGCTCTAAATGAAAACTATATTTCTTGGGCACCAGCTCTAACCTCAGTTCAGATTTGCAGCCTCTAGTGGAGGTGAGTTGAGTCCACAGGGTGTGTGTGTGTGTGTGTGTGTGTCTGATGGGTCATCAGAATCTAGGGCAGACAATGTTGGGCTCTCTGGCTCTTTTCCTTCCCGAATTTCTCCCTAGATCTTCAGCAGTTTTACACAGTCTTTTGATTCTTCCAAGCTGGAATGTCTGCATTCTTTTGCCACCATCGTCCCTCATGTGATTTGCCATGCCAGATCTGTCCCCAGGCTGAAAAACAGTGAGACCTGAGAATTCACTCCGTAGAACTTCCCTCCTCAAAGTGTGGGTTACCCGCCAGAGCGTGCCTGCTTCTTAACCACTCTTTGGTTCCTTCCTGTCTTTTTTTTTAATTATGTGCAGAGTTTAACAATTTATGAGTAGGAGAATCAGTCCAGTATATGTTACTCAGACATTACTGGAAACAGAATCTAAAATAACTATTTAAATGACAGGTTGAGGAGAGGATTTTTGTTTTACCTTATTTTTGTCTTTGAATCTACAAGACCTGTGTATTGAACCCAGTGTGGGCTAGAATGATACTTTATTTTCCATTACATATTCCTGTTTACCCCTCTTCCTTCCTGAATTTAACAGTCTTCTTTTTTTTTTTTGGTATTACAGTACTCTTTAAAATTTTAAACCTTCATGAGTGAGGGCAATCTGTCAGTCAGTTTGACTATGTTTCAAAATTTACATTTAATGAGTTTTTGCTTTCCTTTGAGTGGTTTTACATTGATTTTATGTGAATCTCAGTTATGCTGATATATTTGCTGCCTAAGCAGATGCAGTTGTTAATACAGGCTTGCATTTCTGTAAGATGAGGGACTGACCTGCTACGTGTCTACATTCTAGATGTGAATAACTCCATTCTCTACAGTGGCATAAACACTCAGGAATGTTGAGAGATGATTTTCGATTATAAAGACTTTGTGTTTGATAACTTCTGCTTTTCAGAAAATTTTGACACATCTTTGAAGAGAAGAGACATTGCTAGGCATTTATTAAAAGTGATTTTGGATGTCTCATGGGAATTTCAGTGCGCTAAAGGAATATAAGAATTGGTGAATGTGGAGGATAAGGGGACGGGATAGATACTATTTTCTCCACTTTATAATGAAGAAGGTTGAGAGTTAAAACATGAAGTCACACAATAAGTAAGTGGTAGAGCTGGGATTTGAATATAGATTTTATGGGCTCTGAACTTATGAACTTATGCTCTATGCGTCTTCATGTAACCTCCCAATGGATCTCTCAGTACTCAAGGAATATTAAACTAGTTCAAATACATAATTCATCTAGATTGTGATAGCTGCCTCTGATAGACTCTTACACATAAAGACATATAAACACACTTGCACAAAGAGGATAGTTTCCTATTTCATCTTGGCTAAAGATTTTAGAAATGTTTCCAAAAATTACTAATCATTATTTTGCTTTTATTATCATGTTTCTGAATGTTTCTGTTTCTTTTCTTATAAATATAAATAACTTTTATAGAGTGGGATTAATACATGTATTTAAAGCTTTCTTGAATTGAGTTATATTGATAATCTATACCAACTCACAAGAGAAAGACTTTTGTCCATTAAATTATTTCTTTGTCACATTTACTCATATTAGTCTTGGCGCTAACTGTTGGAAATTTCAAAAATTTACCCAGGTTTTTAGTATCTTGAGATTTAATGATTAAAACCATGTCCTTAATTTTAGGAAAAAGTATTTTGGTGGGCATCCCTAATACTTTATATCTCTACCTATAAAGATTATTTTAAGGAGATGATTTTCATACAGTAAACCATTTACTTCCATGATAATTTTTATATCCTTAATTGAAGATTTCTGTATGCTAAATATTTCATAAGTCATGGGATATATAAAATTCAGAGGGTGCTGCATAGTGATTTCTCTTTCCTTTTACAAGTGAAGGATACTCTCCTATCCTTACTGTGCCTGACCAGGCCTGGGACATCGGTCTTTCTGCCCAAGTGAGTCCTTGAGTGAGTCTTGTCTAAGCGTTTCCTTCCCCAGCTCCCTGTCCTGAGCTGATAATGAACGATTTGTACTGCTTTGGATGTCTTTCCCTAAATGCACTCACTACCTCAAAACAAACTTATGTTTTACTGTCCAGAGTTTTTAATGTTATCTAAGAAGATGATAAATTTGTGCTTCCCTTCACTTCAAATTGAGAGACAGATTTCAACAAAACCACTCAGTTTTCTATGTGTTCCCAGACAATTGGATTCTGGTCTGAATTTCACCAGGAAAATCTGAGAGTCAGAGACAGTCATGAGCTGCTTACTTGTTTGATGTCAAAGCAAAGGAAAGTTGCTGCTGCTTTGGAGTTGTGTGTTTGGTCAAGACACACAAGGATATTTACTGTGGACAATATTTGAGCCATGTGAGTGAGAACCAATGTAATTCTGCCCAAGAGGGAGTAGTGAGTAAGTCCCAACAGAGAATGGACCACCAGGTGCGCAGGGGCTGAGGTGATGGCAGAGGAGTGTCACACATCCAGGAGATGCAGTTGTTCACACCAGGGAGCCCTGGAAGGTCCATAAAAGGATCTACAAGGAGAAAGACAGATGAAGCTTTAAAAGCCTGATGAACCCACCCAGCACAAAGCCATCCTCAGCCAGACATCAGTGTGGTGAGAAACTCCCCCCCCACCCTTAAGTGTCCTTCACCTACTCCCAAACTGGAGGTGGTCATAAGAAAAAGAGAAGGTAAGAGAAGAGTCATAAGACAAAAAGGGAATGAAGAAGGACTGGGTACATGGTGCTCCCCTTACATGACTGCCTCTGCCACATCCCCAGGTGGGGACCGGAGGGTCAGGTTTGGGGCTGTGTGGGTCACGTGAGGTCAGGCATTCTGAAACGCCAGTTCACCTACACTTGTTACCTGAAGCCGAGCTGAAGGAATTAGGGGGCCACCTGGGCTTTCACCCAGAGATAGAATGAAACTTTCACCAAAGAACAAATGTGTAGAGAGCATCAGAGAAAAAATAAAAGTGGATTCAGACTGTATCCTGTAAACCACACTTGTCTGAGATATGTGTATATGTGATTACATAATCAGTGTACTGTTATCATACAATGTCTTATATGATAAGACCTGTGCTTATACTTACGTAGTATGAACCTCAGGAAAGGTAGGGGGGCTGAAGACATAGGCTGTGGGCTCTGAGGGGCGTTGGTTAAGACCACGTAAGTGAACGATCCCCCCACGAGCTGGTGTGAATAAATAGAAAAAAATCAGTTGAGAAATGAGTTTTTAGAACACCAATATTTATTATTTTTTTACATCCTTTTTTTTAATACTCTTTTCCATTATGGTTTATCACAGGATATTGAATATAGTTCCCCGTGCTACACAGTAGGACCTTGTTGTTTATCCATCCTATATGTACTAGTTTGCATCTGCTAATCCCAAACTCCCCATCCATCCCTCCCCTACCTGCTCTTTCCCCCTTGGCAGCCACAAGTCTGTTCTCTCGCTGAGTCTGTTTCTGTTTCATAGATACTTTCATTTGTGTCATATTTTAGATAGAATACCAATACTTAAGGAACAGATAAAGGAAGGACACTGACAAAAATGGATTAATAAATAAAAGGAGAGAATGTTGTAAAATGTCTCAAGAGTTAAGCATTATCTTCTCGCACAAGGTTCGTTGTAATTTATTTTCAATACAATGCCCAGCTTCACACCCTAGCTATGCTTGATTGCTCAGCAACACCTAAGTTACAAAATAACAAGTAACAAGTAAATTATAGTATTACTTTCTTCAGACAGACTTTGATAGAGTCTCATACCATGATAAAAAATTTTAGTTTAACTATTGAAAGCGTTTTAAGATAATGACAAATTTTACAACATAAGTAAATTACAATGGCTTTACTTAAATGTTCTCTTTTAAATATCCCAAATATAAGTGAAATAAGTCAGACAGAGAAAGGCAAATACCCTATGATCTCATGTGTATGAGGAATCTAAAAAAAAGAGAACTCATGGCTACAGAGAGCAGACTGGTAGTTCCCAGAGGTGGGCATGGGTGATGGGGGACCTGAGTGAAGGGGTCAAAAGGTACAAACTTCCACTTAGAAGATAAGAGGTTCTGGGGATAAATAAGTCCTGGGATGTAATGTGCAGCATGGCGACTACAGTTAACAATGCTGTGTTGTGTATTTGAAAGTTGCTAAAAGAATATGCTGCATACTTTGGACTAAGTAATACAATGTTATGTCAACTATTATCTCAGGAACACTGGAGAGGAGAAGAAAGTAAATGAGCTAACCTCCTTCTAAATGCAGTTCCCATCCTTGTCTGCATACAAACATGGTAATTTTATCCTTTTTAATTTAATTGTTTGCATATAATATTCTTTTTATGCTGATGAAAGCCCCATACTTATTATTTTTAACATCCTAAAAATATAAGTATCCCAAATATGACATTTATTATAAGATTGAGCCCTAGGTTACTTCTGTTTCGAAAAACTATCATAAAAGTTCATGAAAGTTATCATTCTCAAGGGAGGAGGACCTTGCAAAGACCCAAGGGGAACTTTCAGGAAGTCACGGCCGTCGGAGACCTTCAGGCCACGCCATGCAGAACCACAGCCTGTGACCTGAAGCCACTCTGAGTAAACCATACACAGCTGTGTGTTATTTCTGAATTTGTTATAAGGTACAAATTACCTTAGACTCTAAAAAACCATTTTTGAATGTTGCATTGTGTCAGTTTCCTAACTAATACATATTTCAGTTTTATAAATTTAAATTATCCCTCAGTTATTTTTTCTCTCATCTCATATTGACAGACTAGCAGATTTGATCCTTTTTGTGACAATAGGAGAGCATTTCACGCACAGATCCCCTGTCTTTGTGATAACACTGTGAGTTGTGAGCTCCTGGAAATTGGGCATGGAGCCTGTTATGAGAAGAATGTCCCAGCTGGAACACTGGGGCCACGTTCTAACCCAGACGTACAGCACAGACCCGGTCAGAGCAGTGGAGAAAAATAGGGAGCGAGCCATTTTTAGAAACACTAGAAGCAGACAGCATCGCGTGGTTTTTAAATTCAGTTTATGTACTTTCTGTTTATTTAGTCTCCACTCTATCACTTGTAGCATTGGGTCCCCGTGTTCTAACATCCGTTGGAAAATGCAAAGGTTGATAATGAGTTAAATCTATTTATGAGTAATTTTTTTTAATTTATTTATTTATTTTTGCTGTGTTGGGTCTTCGTTTCTGTGCGAGGGCTTTCTCTAGTTGCGGCAAGTGGGGGCCACTCTTCATCGCGGTGCGCGGGCCTCTCACTATCGCGGCCTCTCCTGTTGCGGAGCACAGGCTCCAGACGCACAGGCTCAGTAGTTGTGGCTCACGGCCCTAGTTGCTCCGCGGCATGCGGGATCTTCCCAGACCAGGGCTCGAACCCGTGTCCCCTGCATTGGCAGGCAGATTCTCCACCACTGTGCCACCAGGGAAGCCCATGAGTAATTTTTTTATATGAAGTATTACCTTCTCACTAGTTTTAAAGTTAATTACACATAAACTAAAAGGGGATCATTTATAATAATCCCTAAATGTACTAATTTTGCGTGATTGTTTTTAAGATCCTGGGGTTCCTTGCACTGATTTTGACTGATTACCCTTGACTGCAGCTCTGAGGACCAGGAAGGAAGGTAGAGGCGCTGGGACAGGGTGGGGAGGGGATCCCATTTGTGCCCGGTTTTCACTTCGAGATGCGCAGCTACAGGAACAAAGCCCGCAGTGACCCTGGTGGTGTCGGGATTAGACGTGGGGCAGGCAGCCGCCCTGGGGAAGGGGCCACGTGTGTGTACCTCGTCCTGGGCTCTGTGACCAGGAGAGAGCCTGGGGGACCCAGGCAGGGGTCCAGAGCTCGGTGTCTGCTTCCCTCTGGGGAGCTGCCTTGGCCGGCAGGCCATGTGTTCACTGGGCCCAGGGCTGCAGTGTGTCCCGCGATGGGGCAACACAAGGCACGTGCAGAGCACAAGGGAACATGCAGTCCCCGCCCCTAGCCGGGAGGTTCACTTTCTCCCCAAGTGGGGTAAGGGTGGCCTGACTTTCACTTGTGTCCAACGGAGCAGTCCGTGGAAGAGAGTCCCAAAGTCATCATTTACCTGAAGTAAAAGTCAGTCCTAAGTGGACAGCCTAAGACTATAAAACTTATAGGAGGAAACATAAGCACAAACACATGTCACCTTTCGTCAGCAGAGGTTTCTTAGACACGATGCATAAAAGGAAAAAGTGATGCCAAACTTCATCAACGTTAAAAATGTTTGATTTTTGAAAGCTACTGATTAAACAGTGAAAAGACAAGCCACAAAGTGGGACAAAATATTGGCAAATACATATCTGATAAAGGACTTGCATCTAGAAAATATAAATAACACTCAT
Organism: Balaenoptera musculus; assembly: GCF_009873245.2. Taxonomy (NCBI): domain Eukaryota; kingdom Metazoa; phylum Chordata; class Mammalia; order Artiodactyla; family Balaenopteridae; genus Balaenoptera; species Balaenoptera musculus. Next base: position 213,850 of record NC_045790.1, on the reverse strand, counting down.
TTCTCAATAGTGGTAAAACAAACAACCCAACTAAAAGTGGGCAGAACATCTGTACACATCACCAAAGAAGGGATATGGTGTAATTAACACATGAAAAGAATCTGGACGTCCGTCAACATTAGGGAGAGGCTAAACTTTTGTTTACAGTGAGATGCCTCTTACATCCTTATGAGAATGGCTCCAAGTGAATAGCAGTGCTAGGTGAGGCCTGGGTAACTGTGTCTCTCGTCCGCTGCTGGTGGGAATGCAAAGTGGTGCAGCCACTCTGAAGAACGGTTGGGCAGTGTTTTCTAAAAGGAGCATAAACGTACCATATGACCCAGAAATCCCATCTCAAGATATTTATCCTTGAGAAATTACAACATACACTCACATAAAAACATATATGTGAATGTTTATAGCAACTTTATTTATAATTACAAAACTGGCCAGAACCCAAATGTCCTTGCCTGGTGAGTAGATGAAGAAATGGTTGTTCGTCCCTATGATGAAATAAGACTTGCATTGCTGGTGGGACTATATCTGTCCTGGAATGAAGGTCTGCTCTGCACCCACATAACAAAGCCTTAAAGCTGCCTTCAGAGTCAGACTGACGTGCAGGTTTTTAACTTCATGCCAGAAGTAAGTATAACACGTAGAGGTATTCCACAAAACCCAACCACTGATAACTTAAAATTCACAATGTGCAGCATCCAACTGAGATCTACCAAGTATGCCATGAAGCATAAAAATATGGTCCACAACTTGGAGAAACTGCAATCCAGAAAATATACCCAGAAATAACAGTGATGATGGGATGAGTATACAAGGACCTGAAACAACTATGGTAAATATTATTAATATGCACAGTTATATAAAGGTAAACAGGGACAGCAGTTGCAAGAGGAGATATATGAAGAAAACAACCACATAGTATATCTGGGGAAGCCGGCAATAAATGAAATGAAGAATGTGCTGGGTGAGTTAAAAGCACATTGGACACTGCAGAAGAAAAAGTCCATGTACCTGAAGAGATATGATAGAGACTACCCAAAATAAAGCACATAGGAAAAAAGAAACAAACAGAAGCCTGTGTCTTAGTGAACTCTGGGGCCATGTCAGATGCATTACCTATGAGTAACAGTACTGGAGGTGTGAGGCTTAGAAAGTTACATGAAGAAATAATGGCTAAAATTTTCTGAACTTGATGAATATTATAAACCCACAGATACAAGTACAACAAACATCAAGAAACAGAAACAAAGAAAAACGAACCAAAGCATACCCTAATCAAAATGCTAAAAGTCAGCATTAAGAAGAGCCTCTTAAAAGCAGCTGGAAGGAAAATAAAGGGGGGAGGACAAATTTTGTTCAGAGGAACAAAGATCAGGGCATCGGCAAGCTTTTCCCCAGAGACCTTGAGGCCAGAACACAGTGGAACATTTCTAATGTGCTAAAAGAAAAGAAAAAAACTACCATCCCTGGCAAAGAAAGCTAAAATCAAAAGACATTTTAAACAATCCAAAGTTGAGAGATTTCAAGAAATGTTACAGGAATTTCTAGAAGGTAGTGATGCCACGCAGAAGTTTCTATCTATGCAGAGGACTATCGGGGACCAGAAATGTGACATGGTGAGAAATAATGCATTTGGTCCCTGCCCAGGATTCCTGACACAGAGCTTCTGTTACCCTAATTTCCTGAGTAGTAGAGGTGCTGGGAGCATATCTTGTTCTAATATCTGGTCTTTGACCCCAGTTCCTGACACAGGGTTCCTAAAACCCTTGTTATTTCCTGCGTGATGAGGGTAATAGGAGCTCCTTCCACAGAGCTCCCGAATCCCCTGGAACTGCTGGGTGAAAGGAGCGTCTTCTATGGAAGGGGGTGACTAGGGGGCTCCTGGATGGCCCCAGGTTGGGGGGCGGTCACCAGAAAGACCGAGCTCCGGTTAGGAGGGGGGAGCTTTCAGCCCCCCTCCATCCTCTGGGGAGGAGATGGAGTTAATAGTCATTCATGCCTCCGTGGTGGAGTCTCCATAAAATCCCCAATCACAGGGTCCAGAGAGCTTCTGGGTTGGTGGGTGCACCCCCGTGCTGAGAGGGTGACACACGCCAGCCCCGTGGGACAGAAGCTCCGGCCCGGGACCCTTCCAGAACTCGCCCTGGGTACCGCTTCATCAGGCTGTCTGTTGCTATCTTTTATAATTGCCTTTATAATGAACTGGCAAACGTAGGTAATGTTTTCCCTGAGTTCTGTGCCGTTCTAGTAAGTTACGGAACCTGAGGAGTGTTGTGGGAACCCCCGTCTGCAGCCCAGTCGACCCAAGTCCCCACCTCTCGCAGCTGGTATGTGGGGTGGGCGCCGTCTTGTGGAGCTGAGCCCATAGGCTCTGGGGTCTGAGGACGGACGTAAGGACTGAACTGAGCTGCAGGACCCTCACTGCCGTCCACAGAAAATAGAGTACTGCTGGGCGGAAAACCCGCACACTTGGTGTCAGAGTGTCATGCATAGAAAACAAAGTTTCCTTTAAAGTAAAAGGGTTTCTTTTCTCATTTTTAATCAGTTGAAAAGCGATTAAGTTGTTTAGAGCAAACACTGTAACAGCGCATGGGGTTTATAACATGTAGAATTTAAATGTATGAATTGCAGAAAGTGTGGAGGAATTGGGGTCTAAGTACACTCTGGTAAGTTCCTTACAGCGGATGTCAAGGCTGTGACATCATCTGAAGGTAGACATGATAGCCAGTGACATATACTGTAAACCCTGGGCAACCACCAAACAATAAAATAAATATAGTGAATAAACTACGTTAATTTTCTACTGCTGATGTAGCATTACCTCAAAACTTAGTAGTTTAGGAGCACAGATTCATCGTTTCACAGCTCTGTAGGTCCGAGGTCTAACGCAGGTCTCACCACACTAAGATCGAGGTGTCGGAGGCTCCAGGAGAGGATCCATTTCCCTGGTCAGTGGATGGTGGTCAGAATTCGGCTCCTGCGGCTGTAGGACCAGGGCCCCCTTGCCTTTGTGTTGTGCTCAGTTCCTAGGGACCACCCGTGTTCCTGGGCTCACAGCCTCCTTCCTTAAAGCCTTTTTTTTTCTGTGTCATTTCTGTCTGACTACAGCTGGGAAAAGTTCTTCACTTTTAAGGGTTTATGTGATTAGGTGGGGTCAATGCAGATAATCCATGATGAGCTCCCAATTTTAAAGTCAACTGATTAGGAACTTTAATTCCACCCATACTCATAACTCCCTTTTGGATGTGGTATCACATAGGTCCACGTGGATATCTTTGAGGGACCACGGTTTTGCCTGCCACATAAACCAATAGTGGAGATTAAGTGGGAATCATAAAAAACAAGAGCAACATGTTTAATAAAAAACAAGACAGGAAAAGACAAATAATAGAGGGGACAAATCAAATAATAACAAGATGGAAGTTTTAAATACAACCATTTTGATAATATTAAATGCAAGTGGCCTTAACACTTCAGTAAAAAGGCCAAGATTGTCAGACTTGGAAAAAATGTGAGACTCAGTGCCATGCTGTCTCTCAGAGACCCATTTTAAATGTAAAATGAAAATTAGTTGAAAGTAAAATAGTGGAAATTCTAATCATAAGGAAGCTGGAGTGGTTATGTTTCTATGAGGCAAAGTAGACTTCAGAAATTGGGTGAAAGCAAAAGTTTTTACTTTGGTGACCCAAGTCAGATTTCTGGCTGGACCTAGAATTCTTTCCTCTCTCTCTATATATACACATATATAATATTTGTACTGTATTTTATATATAATAAATATACAGTAGCATATCCAAGATGCTCAAAGTCACCACATAGTATCTGTGGCTCCAAAAGTTTAAAATTTTTCCCAAATTAATTTTATTTTATATTTGTAGCATCAACAGAATCATACTGAATAGTACACATTTATTGATAATTTAGACTATCAGAATAATTTTATTTCTAGTCCTTTTCTGTTACTTATCATTCCAGTGACCCTTGTAACACAACTTTGTGTATAAATATATCATTCAAATAACATAAACTCACTGTATTTTTTATCTCCAGGGTAACATAGAGATCATACTTTAAAAATCCCCACATGGTCTCAGTGTGGACATTACAGCCTTGATACATTAAATAACTTAACCACAACAAGGTAGTGGCAGAACTCGGGCCAGTGACCTGAATCCAAATCAGATTCCCTGACATTCTCCATCAAAGACATCACATGTCATCAAATTGATCATTCACCAGGCATGTACTCTATAAGAAGTCCGTTTCTTTGTAACATAAAGGATAAACTCTTGGTCCTGTTGTGTCTAAGGTTTGTTAAGTATCTATGCATGTCATATTTTCAGAAATATTCTTTCATGTTGATATCTGATTTGTAGAAAAGCTCTCCTCAAAGTAGAGCTACAAAAACCATTGAACGGTTAAGACCACTTTTCTTTCACCCTATACTGAGAAAAATAACAACACATTACAACTGACAAGGATGTTGACTGGCACGTCATAAAAGCTGGGCAGAGATCATTTTAAAACTTATATTTTAAAGATTGATGATTGTTCAAAAGAAGCTCGAGTGAAGATGTGATACAAACAATCCACAGAAATCTCTCACGAGGGCTGTGATGGTTACTTCCTGCTGGTCTCCCAGCTTCCGCCCCAGCTCCCATCTAATCCTGTGCAGAGGCTGTTTTCCTTCTATTGGGTTGGCCAAAAGTTTCGTTCGGTTTTCTCCGTAAGATGGCTCTAGTAGCACTTAGTTGTCTTTAACTTCATTTGAAACAATTTTGTTAGTTTGTCTGTGACAGCTGTCATATCAGCGTGCATTTAAAAAAAGACATCAAAATTGGTGTGTTTTTGCGTAGCCATTTTAATATTGAAGACAGAAGGAAAAAAAGCAACATTTTCGGCATATTATGCTTTATTATTTCAAGAAAGGTAAAGATGCAACGAAACGCACAAAAAGATTTGTGCAGTGTATGGAGAAGGTGCTGTGACTGACCAAATGTGTCAAAAGTGGTCTGCGAAGTTTCGTGCTGGAGATTTCTCACTGGACGATGCTCCATGGTCAGGCAGACCAGTTGAAGTTGATAGCGATCAAATCGAGACATTAATTGAGAACAATCAGCGTTATACCACGCAGGAGAGAGCAGACATACTCAAAATATCCAAATCAAGCACTGAAAATCATTTGCACCAGCTTGGTTATGTGAATTGCTTTGACATTTGTGTTCCACCTAAGTTAAGCGAAAAAAACCTTTTTGACCGTATTTCCGCATGCGATTCTCTACTGAAACGTAATGAAAACATTCCATGTTTAAAACCAGTTGTGACAGGCAATGAAAAATGGATACTGTACAACAGTGTGGAACAGAAGAGATAGTGGGGCAAGCGAAATAACCCACCACCAACCACACCAAAGGCCGGTCTTCATCCAAAGAAGGTGATGTTGTGTATATGGTGGGATTGGAAGGGAGTCCTCTATTACGAGCTCCTTCCAGAAAACCAAATGAATAATTCCAACAAGTACTGCTCCCAATTAGACCAACTGAAAGCATCACTCAACAAAAAGCGTCCAGAATTAATCAACAGAAAACACATAATCTTCCATCAGGATAACACAAGACCGCGTGTTTCTTTGATAACCAGGCAGAAACTGTTACAGCTTGGCTGGGAAGTTCTGATTCATCTGCCATATTCACCAGACATTGCACCTTTGGATTTCTATTTATTTCAGTCTTTACAAAATTCTCTTAATGGAGAAAATTTCAATTCCCTGGAAGACTGTAAAAGGCACCTGGAACAGTTCGTTGCTCAAAAAGACAAAACGTTTTGGGAAGATGGAATTATCAAGTTGCCTGAAAAATGGCAGAAAGTAGTGGAACAAAAGGGTGAATACGTTGTTCCATAAAGTTCTTGGTGAAAATGAACACTGTGTCTTTTATTTTTACTTAAGAAACTGAAGGCACTTCTTGGCCCACCCAATAAAACAAAGTCCGGTCACGTCAGCACTGCAGCCTCACCGTGCTGAGGACAGGGCACGCTTGCTCTGTGGTCTCTGCGCTGGTCCTCCATCACTCCTCCCAACAGGGAGCTCTCTTGTTGATACCCAGCCGCTGGCTTCTGCGGACCTCCTCTGGGGTCCCCTGTGTCCCACCCACCTCAGCATCCCAGCACCCAGACTGAGCCTCCAGGCTCTGCTTGACCCAGAGCCGTCCCTGCCGCTCTACTCCGGCTGCCTTTCCCACTTTGGCAGCAACAGGACTCATCAAAAAGCAGATAAGCAGGCCTTTCCCCGGGGGGTCAGACACTCCCTGTCCCTGCAGACTCTGGTGCATTTACGGGATGCTCTTGCAGCACCACCACCCTGGCCCCCCCCCCGCCCCGTGCAGAGCTCTGGGAGGCTCACTAGATGACCCCTCCCTTCAGAAGTAGGTGGGGGAGGGGATAAACTCGCGTCACTGACTCCCAGTGCCCTTCTCTCCTCTTCCAAGACCTATTGTTCATAAACGCAGGTAAGTCTCCTTCTCTTTTTTAATTAACTTTTATTGGAGTATAGTTGCTTTACAATGCTGTGTTAGTTTCTGCTGTACAGCAAAATGAATCAGCTATATATATACATATATTCCGTCTTTTTTGGATATCCTTCCCATTTAGGTCACCACAGGGCACCGAGTAGAGTTCCCTGTGCTATACAGTAGGTTCTCATTAGTTATCTATTTTATACATAGTATCAATATTATATATGTCTTAATCCCAATCTCCCAATTCATCCCAGCCCCCCCCTTTTCCCCTTGGTATCCATACGTTTGTTCTCTACGTCTATGTCTCTATTTCTGCTTCACAAGTAAGATCATCTATACCATTTTTCTAGATTCCACATATATACGTTAATATATAACATTTGTTTTTCTCTTTCTGACTTCCATCACTCTGTATGACAGTCTCTAGGTCCATCCACATCTCTGCAAATCGCACTATTTCATTCTTTTTTATGGCTGAGTAATATTCCATTGTATGTACATACCACATCTTCTTTATCCATTCATCTGTCGATGGACACTTAGGTTGCTTCCATGTCCTGGCTATTGTAAATAGTGCTGCTGTGAACATTGGGGTGCATGTATCTGTTCGAATTATGGTTTTCTCAGTGTATATGCCCAGTAGTGGGATTGCTGGGTCATATGATAGTTCTATTTTTAGTTTTATAAGGAACCTCCATACTGTTCTCCATAGTGGCTGTATCAATTTACATTCCCACCAACAGTGCAAGAGGGTTCTCTTTTCTCCACACCCTCTCCAGCATTTATTGTTTGTAGAATTTTTGATGATTGCCATTCTGACCGGTGTGAGGTGATACCTCACTGTAGTTTTGATTTGCATTTCTCTAATAATTAGTGATGTTGAGCATCTTTTCATGTGTTTGTTGGCCATCTGTATGTCTTCTTTGGAGAAATGTCTATTTAGGTCTTCTGCCCATTTTTTGATTGGGTTGTTTGATTTTTTGATATTGAGCTGCATGAGCTGTTTGTATTTTTGGAGATTAATCCCTTGTCGGTTGCATTGTTTGCAAATATTTTCTCCCGTTCTGTGGTTTGTCTTTTGTTTATGGTTTCCTTTGCTGTATAAAAGCTTTTAAGTTTCATTAGGTCCCATTTGTTTATTTTTGTTTTTATTTTCATTACTCTAGGAGGTGGGTCAAAAAAGATCTTGCTGAAGGCAGTTAAGTTTCTCCATTGCCTCCTAAAATGAGCTTGGGAAGGAAGGATGGGGTCCAAGGCACACCAGAATCTCACACCCTGAATTCAGGTTCTTTGAATGGTTTTACAGACTTTAGTATATCTTTTTCTGCAGGTTGCTTTCTTCATGTAATCCCTGGGCATTTGACAACTTCGGGTGGTAAGAGGCAGTTTCAACCAATATCTCAAACCAGGCTGGTTTTCAAAGTAAACTCTAAGAGAATGGGGTCTTGTCTGTATGTTTGAACCCTGCATTCTCAGAACCAGGGTCAAGACCTGGAAAGTCAGTAGGAATTGAGCAGTTCATGTTTGCTCTCTGTCTGTTTGTTTGGGAGAATTCTGTTTGGTTCTACAAACAATTTTACAAAGAAAAATACAAACAGTGAGGAAACCACTGAATTTCTGTCTGTCTCTCTGCTTTTATGAAAGTGTCACAAATACCACTTTACCTTTGGCCCCCATTGTGAGACAGTGATGCACAGGTAGAAAGCACTAAATATGCTCTGAATTTATTAGTAAAATAAACCCTGAAAAGGTGGTGAAATTATGAATTGCTTAAGTCCTATTTCATCTTTAATCCTAAGTATCCTTAAAATGCTAGATAGGATTTGAACAGGAAACCTTAAATATCTATATCTGCATTTATTCTTGCATCTCGAATTTTAACAAACTAAAATTATCAAAATAGTGCATGTTTTAGAACATATTTAGAACAATAGTGCACTATTAGAACATAACCTTCACTACCCCTGAGAGGGGATTCCACTCGTAAACGGTTAAACTCCTCAGCTCCTGCTGTTGAAGACTAAGTCTTTCTGATACTCGGTTTTCAGAAAGCCGTCGTATCTCCAAACACACCCTCTCTTCCATACCAGTGACGCAAGTATTATTTTTTTCACTTGCAATGCATGAAAAGTAACAAATAAAACAAAAACCGGATGACAAAACCCGCGTTCAAGGTAGCTTAAACCTGCCAAATAAGAAGAGTTGAAATTAAATTTCTCGGTTACGCTTCACACGCTGACGTTGCATCTGCTGCTTTTTAGGACACCGAGCCTTCACGAGGTCAGCAGCTGACCCGGGTAACCCACACTTCGACGGTGTGTAGCTCTGATGCACATCTGCTGCCACTGCACCCTGCTGCCTCATTCTAGTGGCTGTGTGCTTAAAAAGCTGCCTCGTAGGAAGCAGAGGACAGAGCAGTGTGTAAATTACCTGCTGGTTATCCTTGCTCTGGATATTACTTGTGAACTATCACGGTCACCACGGTTGTACCAAGATACAGAGCGTTATTGAAGTCATTATTTATTGTGTTCATTATACTTTTGTTCAAAGGGCATTTTCATTCCTTTGAATAAAAAATGAATTTTACTTCTTTATGAGTAGGGTATTATTATTCAGTTATAGGTATATCCACCTAGCAAGGCATGCGTCTAGCCTATTTACTCAGAAAAAGCTTGAACAACAAAAAAAGAATAGTAAATAATATATGATATAATTACAGTAGTAACTGCCACTGAATGAATGACTGATTAGTACTAGACGCCTTATATTCTGGTTAGTTAACTCTCACAGCTCTCCTGAGAGGTGTGTATTACTACCCCCTCTTCACTCTGAAACCAGTTACTCAAGATGGATGTAAGCCCGACTTCTGACTGTTGAGTAGGTGCCCTAAGGAACCTGACTGCAAGTTCGTATGCGTGACGCACAGTGAGGCCAAACAAATCGGAACGTCAGAGTTTGGGGCAGACAAAAGTTTATCGCAGGGCCAAGCAAGTAGATGGGTGGCTCATGCCCAGAAAACCCCAAACTCCCAGAAGGGTCTCAGCAAAGCATTTTTAAAGGCCAGGTGAGGGAGGGGCGTGGCTGGTTGTTGCAAACTTCATGGTGTCAGAATCCTTGTTCTTGCATCTATCCACGCAGGTCAGGTCACGATGTTCCTGTAAACCTCCAACAAGACAAATGTTATTCTCTGTTGGGCAACTTTTTATCTCTATATGAATGGAAAAATGTTATCCCCTTAAAGGTCAGAGCCTTGAGAACTGGGCTATCCTGTATGTTTTAGGCTGTAGGCAACATTCTTAACTGTAGCAAAAGCAATAGGATACAAAGGTTAATGAAAAAGAAACAGATCTAACATGGAGTCAGGTTTGTTCTTACAAACCCGCCGTGACACTTCTTTATTTTGCTTGCTGCTGATGGCAACTTTCATGTTTAGCCAATATCCTTCCATCTTTGCCTTTAGGATTTGATACCAGTATTTTGCCAATTTGCAAGGATTCACTCGGCTGGATGTTTAACAGACTTGATACAAACTACGACCTGCTCCTGGACCAGTCGGAGCTTGGGAGCATTTACCTGGACAAGAACGAGCGGTGCACGGAGGCCTTCTTCAGCTCCTGTGACACGTACAAGGACAGCTCCATCTCCAACAACGAGTGGTGCTACTGCTTCCAGAGGCAACAAGGTACCCAGCCAAAGGCCATCTTGTCCGCGCAGTAAAGCCGTGCACTACAGACAAGCTCATTTGTACCCTGTCCTCAATTTACAAAACAGAGACAGAGTTACACGTGCAGAAAACAAACTTTTGGCTCCCAGGGAGAAAGGGGGGGGGGGTGGGAATTGGGAGACTGAGGTTGACATACACACACCACTATGTATAAAATAGGTAACCGATAGGGACCTGCTGTACAGCACAGGGAGCTCTACTCAATACTCTGCAATGGCCTAAATGGGAAAAGAATCAAAAAAAGAGAGGACATATGTACATGTGTATAACTGATTCACTTTGCTGTACACCTGAAACTAACACAACATTGTAAATCAACTACACTCCAAGGAAAATTTTCTTTTTAAATTGTTTTCAATGAAAAAGAAACCCAGCATGCTACACCCCATTCATTGTGAGGGATAGTTTTCCAATTAGAATGTTTAATAAAAGAGCAAATAAGCAGCACGTTGAACAGTATAACACAGCTAGGGATGCAAAACATGCTAAATGAGATGAAAAATAGTCATTAATATTTTTTATTAATGCACTTCATTATAGTTTCCATTATGAACCGCCAAGAAACACACAGAGATATGAGAACATAGATATTGAAAGTAATCATTTAAATTAGTTTGCTATCTGCTTTGCCCATGGTGTAAAATAAATGGGTTTTTTATCACTATGCTGTGGAGTTTTAATGTTCTGTTTTGTGATCTTATTAAATGAGCCAAATGAACCACAGCATTCACCATAAAGTTATTTTTACATTTTTGATTTTAAAATGACTTAGCCTTTCAAACTTTTTAGATAACTTAGCTTTATGAAAATGCACTAGCAAAGAAAGAGTCTCAATTCCCCAGGAGAGGCAAGGCAGCCTGGAGGGTTGGATGAGGCTGGTCCTTCATGGGTCCTGCTTCACTAGGAAATGGTAACATAAGGGAAAATGGGAGCCATGCTTATGTAATCAGCCAAATGATAATTAAAATTGTGTCTAAGGGAAATAGACCCAAAACATTCAAATTATGATAAACTTTGGGGAAACTAAGAAAAAATGACATGTGTAACTTTGATGCTAATTTTGAAAAACAAATTGGGAATTAGTCTAACATGATACATCTGCTATTGTCACTGCCTTTTAAAGCCCTTGACAGCTACCAGAATGAACAAGCTGCTCTAATCTGTGTTAATGATTCTCAGGTTTTCCTATGGAAGCCAGCACATTATATCAGTCATTTTACTATCACAATTACTTTTTCATATATTAGTAATAGTTCAGTGATTAGGGATCACATGCTTATGCATAAATTGATTAGCAGTGAGTCAACAGCAGGGTTTGTAGCATAGATTAAACCACTAATGTGTTTATAAACCACTTTAAACAAAGTTTAAAAAGTAGATTGGATCTGTTAAAATATTCTAAACCATACACACACACACACACTCACACATAGACACACATGCACACACACACACACACATAGACACACATGCACAGAGACACACACAAACTCACAAACACACACTCACATACTGACACAAACACACACACTTGTTGACTTATACTATTGCGTATGTGCTTTTTAGGTGACTGAATACCCCTAAAAAGTTTTGCCCTGGTTTTAATGACTAGTATACACTTAAATCATTTACAGCAGGGGTCCCCAAGCCCCGGGCTGCGGACCAGTACTGGTCCGTGGCCTGTTAGGAACTGGGCCATACAGCAGGAGGTGGGCAGTGGGCGAGCAAGCAAAGCTTCATCTGTATTTACAGCCGCTCCCCACTGCTCACATTACCACCTGAACCATCCCCCCCCACGTAGCTCCCACTACCGCCTGAACCGTTACCCCCGCCATCCGTGGAAAAATTGTCTTCCGTGGAACTGGTCCCTGGTGCCAAAAAGGTTGGGGACCGCTGATTTACAGAATAAAAAAGTAAATCCAGGTAAACTGCCTTAAAGAGACGTGGTCTTTTGTTATGATGACAAATGTTATTTTAATTTTTCTTTGATTATTATGATAGCATGTCCAAGTGTTTGTACATGAACATTTTAAAATATTCTGAATAACTCTGAATGTTTCTACTGCAGAAATAAATATTTTTACCTTAAAACATTCCTAGATTTTGCAGTAATATTCGTAGAACTGATTAAAGGTCCCCAAAAGATTCTGCTTTATATACTTTTCATTTATTATTCTTGATACTTACTTCCAAAGTATTGAAATCTTCGTAGTCACATGAAGACATCCTCTGAGATCATTTAGTACACAGTAGAGATAATTTAGTAAATGATACCTGAGCTGGTTAAATGATTATACAACTTCCCAAAAGCTTAGGAGAGTTTGGCTAATTCCATTCATTAATATGCTAGAAAATATTACAAAAGCTCTATCAGGGTAACTGACTATGGAGTTAGCTCATTAAGTAATTTCGTGGAAAAGAATAAGCATTAAAAACATTTTTTCAAATGTTTCACCTTATAAAGAATGTGTTTTTCCTGTTTATTCAATAACAACAAATTCTTAAGTTTATTATAATTAGAGTAATATATGTATGTGTGTGTGTATGTGTGTACATATATATATAGAGAGAGAGAAGGAGAGAATAATGTATAATGGGGTGTTATTAATCCAGGTTGACTTAAAACTGCAATCAGGACTATAGTTGTATGGTTGTTGGAAAATATCTGAAAAATACAGTAATAGTGTTGTTAAAAAAATACCTTTCAAAAATAAATTAAGGTTAATTTCAAAAGTTTAATAAATGAGGTTGAGAATATAAAATTTCAGGCAAGTGAAATACTTGTAGTTTTCCAAGGGAAAAAAATTGTAACCTAAAAAAAGTTTGTAATTAGTTAAAATGCATATCTGTTTCTATGACTGATTTTCTGAAATCATGACAATTAAGCAACACAAAATGGATATGATTGTGGTTTGTATGATTTCATTCTAATTAGTTATAAAAGAATCAGTAGGAAAAATATTAATTTGGGATTTTTGTTACCTTAGGTGTTAATAACTTACTTTCATAAAATATATTTTAAGCCCCTACTCAGAAAAGTACCTCAATTTATTAGTTGCTATTTCAGTTAAAGTGCTGTTGTGTAAGATCCAGGAAAGAGAAAGTAAATTAACATTTATTCAGGCCCATGTCGTCTTTTGGGCACAGAAAATCATTTCTCCCTCATACAGCCCTGTGAGAATGTAACGATCTCGTCCACAGCTGAGGACGACACTCAGTGATCTTAAAGTCCTTCATGTTACAGAATGAGCGCAGGGACGGGGGATCTGAAACTTCTTTCTCCAGCAGCTGTTCCTCGTATTTTTTTTTAATTTTATTGAAGTCTAGTTGTTTCACAATGTTGTGTTGATTTCCACTGTACAGCAAAGTGACTCAGTTATAGATATATATAGATATAGATGTGTATTCGTTTTCATTTTCTTTTCCATTATGGTTTATCTCGGGATATTGAATGTAGTTCCCTGTGCTCTACGGTATGACCTTGCTGTTTATCCATCCTGTATGTACTGATAGTAGTTTGCATCTCCAGCAGCTTTACCTTTACATTCAGACTTTGCGAAGCGCTCATACATAAAATGCTGAGAGACGCCCCTAGGCAGCTTGCAGGGCAGGAGCGCGACCAGCGATACACCCGATGGGACGACAGTGAGAACAGCCGCATCTTTCGAGGTCGTTTATGCCTTCCAGCCACAGGGGAGAGGTCAGAACGGGCGTCATCTGCATTAGTTTTACAAAGGATGTTTTTCTTTAATTTAATGAAAGATATTAAATACAGGCAATGTTGTCCTTTGGTATTATGAATATTTGAAATGTGCACAAAGTAAACCTAATAAAGTTATTTAAGTATACCCATTCTGTGAGAGGCTCCATGAAGGAAGGGGATTGGGCAGAGGCCTCCTGAGAAGGAGGCTGAGCTGGTCCGTGTGCCCTCCCTGCAGGGAGGTGGCATCCCCTGCAGGTGTGTGTGGCACCCACTGAGTCACGCGCACACTCTGCAATGTCCACTTTCTTTGCAGTTTTGACATCACATTGTATCTATATATTTGACAGCTAATAGAAATATACTCCCTAGAAATAACTAGTTGTGAGTACAGTAAGAACACCTTTGTATATTACTGTTGTAAACAGAGAGATATTTCCTTATTTATTTTTCCCGGTGACATTTTATTCAGTTCAAAATCGTGCGGGAAAATAAAAATGCATTGTTACCATTGCATTGACAATTATCCACTCATAATATAGATAATGTGTGAATGGTTCCAATATAAGGCTTTGAGGTTTTAAATTCAGAATGCAAAACAATGAACAATGTTAATTTTTTTAAAAACAGCATTTTGAAATTAACTAGTAAAAGATTTTAATTCCTTTTTTTTCTTATTTTTTAAAACTACTGTTGGGAATAATTACTTGTAAATTTAATGATTACATTAAAGCCTATATTTTATAACTTTGATTTTCATACAATTTTAAGCATATAAAATCAGAATTTTCCATAAAGTCAAATCACCATTAGATTGGGGGAAATAAATCTTGTGTATAAACTTGTGCCTAATTGTGTCCAAACCTTCATGCACTTCGCCACCTCACTGCCCTTTCATCTACATCAGTTGTTTGCAAGAGAGTTTAATGACAGGTGAAATCTCAGTCACGCCCTCCAAGTGTACCTGAGTCAAAGGCCAGACAGAGCACAGGATAGATATTCACAATCCAGTACTGTATGTAGTGGAACAGCCCAATCTGTCATGACTTCGCTCGAAATCTGGCAGGTTCCCCTACACACACCTTGTGGCTGCCCCGGGTTTATTCAGGGAGAGTCAGACTCAGACGTGCCTGATTTCGGGCAATCCCACAGGAAGATAAGAGAAATATCACTTCTACTTACAATAACTGTCCCATAGCAGTGAGAAGAGTTGCTTTCAATGTAGTATTGAAACTTCAGCTAGAATCTTTCCTCTTGGTTTTAAATGTCATATTTGGGGGGCAGTAAATTTTAGGTCTACTCTATGAGCCCATATTATGCAACTTCATTCCTATTCTGTTAATAATATAAGACTCACAAATTATTAGAAAAAAACAAAGGGGTCAGTTGAGCCAGTATCAACGCAAAGTAGAACAATAAGGTAATCAGGTTTTTCAAGCAAATTACTTTTTCTTCACATTTTTGATTCCTCCAGGAAAAGCATTGTTGGCCTGACATATTAAACTGTAAAGTACATACTAAGTTATTTGTCTCATGGTCTCTTTCCACTCTGCTGCTTACATGCAAATTTAATAACTGAATATTGTGAGTTTGGTATGGTAAAAAAATTCTTAAATTATTTGAATTATATCTTGCCTTTTCACTAAAAAAGTTGTAGTGGAGGAAGTACTAGTTTATTGTTTTGCTGTTTCAGTAGTTTGTGATGCAGTTTTTATATAGCAAGTATTAACAGCAAGTTTTTACAATAAGAGTCTAAAGTACATTGAACTGTTTTCAGATAAGAATATGTATATATATTAGAAAATATATAATTAAATATAATAATATAAGCCAAACTATTATGTCTATTTAGAATTTTATACTTCTCTGAAACTAATCTCCTTCTGAGTGGTTTTAAAGAGTTTGAAAAATAGGCATATACTTATTTCCAAATTGGTTTAATGTTCTAAGTTTATTTTTTAAAAGATGGCTTCTCAGAAACTATTGTATATTACATCCTGCTTCCAAATTGGGTATATACTGCAAACATCTGGGTGAAACTGAAAAGACTGAAGCCTGTCAGTGTTATTCAGTATCAAAATTTATAACCGTGTCTCTGAATAACTTGGAAACATTCACGTTTTCCTAGATTATGTTTCAATCTGAAGCTGTTTCTCTTGATCGTAGGAACTGTTTTAAATGAGGGAAAACATAATCAGTTAGTTTGGGAAGCAACCTGTCAGTGGTATTTACATTAATGAGTTGATTGACCTTTTAAAAGTCAATGAAAAGAACCATTTTCCATCCTATAAGTATTTTATACCATTCTCCTTTCTTTCATCCAATTCTGTCATTCTGCGGAAATTAAGATAATCTACCAATAAGTAGAAAAGCCTCTCTATAGAGCAGTAGACGTAAATGTAGATGTAGATGATGTAGATGTAGGTGCAGATGTAGATGTAGATGATGTAGATGTAGATGATATAGATGTAGATGTAGATGTAGACGTAGATGATGTAGATGTAGACGTAGTTGACGTAGATGTAGGTGCAGTTGATGTAGATGTAGGTGCAGATGTAGATAATGTAGATGACGTAGATGTAGATGATGTAGATGTAGGTATAGATGTAGATGATGTAGATGTAGGTGCAGATGTAGATGTAGATGATATAGATGTAGATGTAGGTGTAGATGTAGACGTAGATGATGTAGATGTAGACATAGTTGATGTAGATGTAGGTGCAGATGTAGATGATGTAGATGTAGATGATGTAGATGATGTAGATGTAGGTATAGATGTAGATGATATAGATGTAGGTGTAGATGTAGATGATATAGATGTAGATGTAGATGATGTAGATGTAGGTGCAGATGTAGATGATGTAGATGGAGATGTAGGTGCAGATGTAGATGATGTAGATGTAGGTGTAGATGTAGATGATGTAGGTGTAGGTGCAGATGTAGATGATGTAGATGTAGGTGTAAATGTAGATGATGTAGATGTAGGTTCAGATGTAGATGTAGATGATGTAGATGTAGATGACATACATGTAGATGTACATGATGGTGCAGATGTACTGCAGGTATAGAGGTAGGTGTAGGCATAGAGGTAGGTGTAGATGGATATGTGTGTATATACATGTATATGTATACATATATGTATCTACTTGTATGTGTCTCCATAAGTAAAACAGTTGATATGTAACAGGTCTTCTAAAGCCTTGTAAATCTAACTAAGGTTTGGTAACGTAGAAATCGCCCCCTCTTTGTTTACCTATAACCATTGAGGTGACGTTAATGCCGTTGCAGACCCACCTTGCCAGACGGAGCTCGGCAGTATTCAGAAGCGGCTCGGGGTGAAGAAGCTCCTCGGTGAGTAGTGGATCACTCCCTGACATCTTTACTGCTTACATAAATAACCCTGGGGAAACAGCAACACAAAATCGATATTAATCCCACAAACGTGGACCTCACTAAATTTCAGCAACAAAATTTATGACGTTTTTGAAAGTCATTAGCCTTACTTTTATTATCTTACCTATTGAAAGATATGTCTGTTTTATTGCCCTAATATAATGCTCATTTTGAAAGTTATTAAGTAAAAAAGAAATTTAAACAATGCTAAAGGTAAAGCAGCAGAAACTTCAGTTCTATTTCTGTGGTTGACAGTTCACGAATTGATGGCATGTATGTATGTAGAGAGAGAGGGGAAGAGAGAGGGAGGGAGAGAGAGAGACGGTTAAAAGCGTGGTCTGAGTTCCTCAGGAAAATTTGAACAGATTTTTTAGTTTCTCATCAGTACTTTTTATAAACTTACTTTTACTAAGTAAATGTATGTATTAGATGATAAATAGATATATAGATACATAGATAATTCCAAATTTCACCCAAAGCCTTGAAATATTAGAATGCTTGGCTATTAACTGATTGTTAAACTATTACATATGATTATTTTCTTTATTTTTGTCAACATACAATTTTTCAATGAACTCTTTTTGGGATAATTTTAGATTCAGAAATTTTACAAATACAGTAGAATTTCCATATATCTTTCACCCAGCTTCATCTAAAGTTACCATCTTACCATGTATAGATTAACTATCGTATATTATCAAATCTAAGAAATTAACATTGCTATAATCCTATTAATTAAGCCTCACACTTTATTTGGATTTCACCAGTTTGTCCACACATGTCCCTTTTTCCATTTTAGCATACAGTGTAGAACACCACATATGCAACATTTGTTGTTGTTTTTCATGTATGTTAATGCTCTTGTGTATTTAGTGGCACATAATTTTATGGTTTTAGATCTGATTAATCTGTATTATGATATGCTATGTTTGTAATTACAATATTGTATGTTTATATGAGAAGATTTTTCATATTACTTGAAAATTCACAGTTCAAAATAAATAGGCTAAATTTTTTAATGCAGCATTTCAGATGTGAAGCCACATCGTTAGATAAAAGCTACAATGTATCACATTTCTTTTAACTCTGTTACAAGATGCACCTTTCCAGCTCACAGGTGGAAACGTTACCTTGGTACCTGGGTTTGTTTTTTTTCTACAAATCGAAGTTCAGCCATGTGCAGTGGGAAAAGCCATTGACATTCAACTGGAAAATATCTTCGACTTGGTCAAGGTCTATTAGTGACAAAAAGCTATTAACATCCAGGCTTTGATTATTTGATGTTACAAAAAATGAAAACATATTTAGAGCCCAATTGAGAGAGGAGTCACCTTTATTCATCTTACATAATAAAAATGAAAGTCATTACTCGAGAGCACTGACCCTTCAATATTCCTTCTGAAATGGGTAGGAAAGCGTCCTTCTCTGACAGTCTGTCCACTGTTACGCGGTAGCAGGTGCGCTGCATCCGGGCTGCAAGCTGTCTTGGTGTCTGCAGTTCTAGGCTAATTCCTAACAATGCTCTTCTGTTTCTGGCAGAGACAACAAATTAAATGGCCACACTGACTGTCCATCTTAACATTTTTATGTCAAGAATGTCAAATTATGGTATTTTTTAAGAGGTAGAGATAATAATGTTGAAAATCTTCCTTATCTTTCCTGCTATAAATCCACAGAAGGTGTTCTCGAGTTTCCCATATTGGTGATATCCGGTCCACCTCACTGAAAGACCAGAAGTTCAAATCTTTCAAATGAATTATAATTTTTAAACTAAATTGATATATAGCAGAATTTTGAAACTTTTTTAAAAGGTTAAATAATGATCCCATATTGTTGCAAGACTAAATGGAACAGTTTCATGTTTTATCTGTTTATTAGTCATTGTTTTTCCTTTTTCCTTTCATCAAGTAACTATACTGTGTCTGGTCACTGAGCAGACAATTGGTCAGGAAAGACAAGAAAATTGTCTGATCTCCTAAAGCTTACACTGTAGTGTGGGAGTGTTTATTGAAGAATGTGAATTCACTTCTCAATTATTATTGCACACTTATCACTAGCAGTGTGCCAGGTACATGTTAGATATTGTATTATGAAAGTAAGTGTCTAGCTTCCCACTAGACTGAGTGTGAGTTGTTTGTATAACAATCAAAATCAGGAGAACCGAAAGTTCCCAATACAGAGGGTACCACAGAGTAGTGGTGAACGCATGCAGTGGGAGACACACACGATGGAAGAAATATATCAGAAACCCTCCATCCTAACAGAAGGGGGTCACATTTCAGTCAAGTTTTACATTGCAAGAGGGAGGGAAGGAGAGGGATTCCAGGTGAGGAGAAGATGCACAGAGAGATGAAGCAGGACTGGATTTGTAGAAAACAGCTTGATGTGGAAAGAGCTGAGGATACATGAATGAAAATTTGGGGAAATGAAAGCCAAAAATTGGCAGTGATGAGACGGTGAAGGGTCTCATATGCCCTGCTGAGTGGTCTGGGTGACTCATTATGCATGGCGTTCATCAGCTCTAATTCTGTATATTGTACATCTGGAAACAGCCCCCTTTGCTGAGTGATTAAAAAGACAAGACGCTAAATTTGCTCAGCAGAAGAAATGCAAGGAGTTCATTATGACAGCGCCTGCTTTGTTCTACCTGCGCCGTAGCCCGTAGCCTGGAGCCGGAGCTCATGTGTGTGTGTCTTGAGTGAGTCGGTGCCTGGCTGGTGACTCGTTCCTCCCGCATGTGCGTATCTCACAGGACAGTACGTCCCCCAGTGCGACGCAGATGGTTACTACAGGCCGACGCAGTGCCACGGCAGCGCTGGGCAGTGCTGGTGCGTGGACCGATTCGGAAGGGAAGTCGCGGGGTCCAGGCGGCGCGGTGCTGCAGACTGTGGTAAGGAGAAGGGCCGCGCGGGCCACGATTTCTCCCCCGCGGGATAAGTGCTGGAGAGTCGCATTCTCTGCCCGACTCGATGCAAACCCTACGGAGTGTACTGGGCGGGGGGCAGGAAGGCTCACTCCTAGCATGTTAGAAAAAGTTGCATAACTAACAAGTAGAACTGCATAACTTAGATATTTTACGGAAGAATAATGAAAGGTGGGCCGCTTTTACTCCTTCAAGTACGGGAAGGATGTCGCATGCCTTCTGTGTTCCTCTCGGGTAAGGCAGACTGTGTCAATCCATTCTGGGCCCTGTCACCTGGCCCTGGTGGGTGCCGTGTCACCACACAGCACCCTCCCGTCTGTGTGCCTTTGGAGAAGGTCACTCAGGGAGAACATGGGAGCACCAATGAAAGAAAAAGTAACCTTTTTAAAGTAAAGGTCCATAAATTGCCGCTGTGTGAGCATGTTTCCTTATGTTTGGGTGAGAAAATATAGTTTTAATTGTTTGAAGGGTAATTATAATTAATATTCTAGTTCTTTTTCTAAGCATGCATTTTATATATAAACCTAAACAAATAATATTACAGTTAAGTTGAGCATAACATACACACATTGTAAAGTTTTAAGTGTGATGTCTTTTGTGTTTCATGAAATATTTTTTCAGAATGCAGGTTTCAAGTGAGTATTTCTGTTTGTACTGTGGAGAGCTTTCACTACAAAAGCCACTTAGCTGTACACACACAGACACACACACACACACACACACACACACACACAGACGGAATTAATGGATTATGTTTCAACTAATACAAATGACCAAAATGTAAACAAAGTACTTGGTCAGTCTTGTATTTCAGAAACTGTTTACTTTTCTCCTTTATGCAATTTTTAAACTGATACACTGTGATATCATTTGTTTAGAAATAGATAAGTGGTAAACGGTATAAAAGCAATGGTGTTTAATGCTTAAATGCCTGTTCTGCATTTATTTATTCCACGACACTTTTAATAGCTTGGTTTTGGCTTTCTGGCCAGCGTTTTCAGATTCCGTAGGATGGAGTGCAGTACTCAATAGCTACATAACATACTTGTTACATGTGAAGAACACAGCTTTGTAACACATAGTTTAAACGAGTTGCACTATTAGTTATTTCAGTTATCCGTGATGGATAAAGAATTTCAGGTGTTTATTTTATAAATAATAATTATATGGAGATGAATTCAATAGGTGACAGGGAAATTGTTTTGGGAATGTGACTTGTGAGTTTTCTCGGCATGTTGAAATTATTAAGAAAATACAAGAAGTAGAAGAGTACAAATAATATTTTCTTCACAAAAGATATGAACTTCAGTGTGTTGTATGGTGAAATCAATCAGTTCATAAGCACTGGATGACATTAATAGGATTTGCTATAATTAGCTACCAAAGAATTATTAGACCAAAATATTAGAAGGGGTAGAAAGTAAACACACTGATACTAGGGGAGTTGGGAAATGATTACATTCTGAGATATGTGTGCATTATTGCCTCCATAGTCATTATAAATTTCTAAACATTTTTTAAAGTACCTACTGGCTGTGTTAGTTTTCTGTTGCTATTGCAACAAAATCCCTCAGAGTTCGTGGCTTAACCCACACAGATGTGTGACCTTGCACTTCTGAACATGAGAAGTCCAGCGTGGGCTTCCCCAAGCTAAGGGCAGGGTGTCTTCAGGGCTGGTTCCTTCTGAGGCCCCCTCCCGAGGATAGTGTTTCCTGGCCTTGTCCTAAGACCACTCACGTTCCTTGGCCCAGGGACCATTACCCAGCTTCTGACTATTCTTCTGTAATCACACTGCCCTCTGACTTCATCTGGAAACAGTTCTTTGATTTTAAGGATGCAGGTGATCACCTGGGCCCACCCAAGTTACCCACAGTAACCTGTCAGCTCCAGGCCCGTGATTTCATCACATCTCCTGAGCCCCTTTACCATGTAAGGTCACATAGTCACAGGTTTCAGCCATGAGCAAGTGAACATCTTTGAGGGACAACTATTTTGCCTACACACTAAGAGAAGAAGTTCTCAATTCTTTGTAAAATTCAAAGTTTGACATGGACTTTATAAAAACTGGGCTGAGCTCAGTATTACTGAACTGGAAATCTTACATATCAGACCTCAGCAACAATTCCACTTTTTAGCACTGTATATTTTAACAAATGATAAAGAATGGATTTTACCTTATTTTTGTTAAGAAAGCTAAAGAGCAAATTAAAATTTTATTTTATTTATCTTTTTTAACTTTTTATTTTTTCTTGGAGTATAGGTGATTAACAATGTTGTGTTAGTTTCAGGTATACAGCAAAGTGACTCAGTTTATTAATTTCCTCAATTTTCATCAGAATTTTCTGACCCTCAGAAATTATCCCACCACTCAGTCACGTAACATTAATGTTTACTTTTTTCCTAAGCTATTGATTTTGAGATCTCTGGAGATTTTGCAAGTGGAGATTTCCGTGAATGGGCTGCTGATGACGATGAAGATGACATTATGAACGATGAAGATGAAATTGAAGATGATGATGAGGATGAAGGGGATGATGATGATGGTGGTGACCAGGATGGATACATCTGATGGATGAGAGCTGAGAGCAACAAATTCTACGTTTCTTTTACTTACCAAGTGATCCCCTACTGAGGAGTACCTTCTTGCCCCAAAACAAAATGATTCTAAAACTCACTTATATTTTGTATAATTATTTCAAATATTGCAACTAGAGTCATAGAACTTTATGTTTAGAGAAGTATCATTTACTTTGAGTTTTTATATGAAAAAGAGAACACATATGGAGTCCAGCCAGACAAGAGAAAGTTATGCAGAGCTACTGATCTATGTGAGCCTGCCACAAACAAAACAACCAGTGCTTGAGGTCATATGTGATATTTTTCTGGGAGAAATTCTAAGGTGAATCTACAATAACATACTAGTGACCTGGATTCTAAGGATTTTATAAAACTATGCATGACCTTAATTGCAGTTTCCAAGTAGACTCTTCCCAGAGCTGGAGTGATTTAGAGGTGAGTGAGGGAATAGCACAAAGTGAGAAGAACAAAGTCACCATCCTGGAGACCTCCACCATGTTTGTATGTTTTTAGTTATGAAGTTTTAGTGATGTTTTTAGTTATGAAGTTATTCTGGATGTGACCAGATATCTTACAAAATGGCCAGTAGGGAAAAACCGTGGATTTTGAAAGTTAAAAACATAGTTGTCCTTTCTAATTTTTATTTTAATTTAGACAGCAGTCTCATGTTGATTTGTTTGATAATCTTAACCAGCATGATTTCTTTATCTTTCTAGGTTTCTTTATCTTTCTGACCAGCAACTTAGGGTGCAGAACTTAAAGTGGAAAGACAAAGGGAAAGATTCTTTTAAACCGTATTTTTACAAAAAGTTTGTCATTTGCCCCAATATCAAACTTTAAAATCTTCATTCTTGTTTTATTTCCTGTGTTAGATAAATATTTGCATTTAATCTAAGAATTATGCCATTTTTGTTACTAGTGTCAAAACTTAGAGAACATACTGTATGGTGCCTTGCAAAATAGACGTAGAAAGGTTTCAGCATGCATCCCCACATAGGACATTAGGCCATAGATAGGCACACCTAATCACAAGTTAATACCCGTCCTGGTACTGCTGCTGGAATGAAGAAAATAGAATACTTTCTTTCTTTTTTCTACTGTTACATAGTTACCATGTGGACTTGTTTATGATTATTGTGTGGAGTAGCATTTAAGATTTAACTGCAACAAAAATTACTTTAATTGTTGTATTTAAGTTAGCATGTTAATTAATCATGTAGCCCTTCTGGTACACCATCACTTTTAAGGATATCAGACCTGTGGTTTTGTGCCCATAATACAAGTGGAAAAACCTGTTGGGTGTTACACACTGGTGTCACCATTTAAACAGTGGGTCAGCTGGTTTCCCAGTCTACAATCCACTGAAATAAAGTTGTTGGATTCTTTCTATTTGATTTATATACACTAAGAAAAAATCTTTAATGTTAACTTTATGTAATATTTAAGGTAAAATGCATTTTCTTTTTTACTGTTTATGTATAGTTTACAAAATAAAGAATCTTGCAACCAAATTAAACTGTTCCTTAATGATTTTCTGGGGTATAGATAGTAGCATGCAGGATTCTTCATCTGTTTCTTGATTTTTAAAAAGCATACATCACAGACTAGCTAGAAAAGTTTTTTTTTTAATTTTGAGTTTCAAAGTCAGAGCTCTTGACATCTTGCATATTGTTTTATTAGATACGTTTAAAAATATTTTTCTTTGTCAGATTGTTTTAATTGTTTTCATTTGTCATAGCATTGCAAAGTAGATCATTTCCTTTGTTGACAGTGGTATTTTTAAGCCCATTTTTGTGGTATTATACATATTTAGCTAAATTTCTATAGCAGCTGCATTTTTGAAGAGTGACAGAATAACCTTATCTGTATAACAAATGTATAGAAATCACAAAATGTAACTTGTGGATTGGTTGGAAAAGGACAAAAAAAATCAAATGCTATATAGAGGTTTAGCAAATGAATTTAAAGTAACAAATATGGTGGCCTTTTAGTGAAGCTGTTTTTTTTAAATTTTTATTTTATATTGGATTATATTTGATTTACAATGTTGTGTTAGTTTCAGGTGTACAGCAAAGTGATTCAGTTATACATATATCTATTCTTTTTCAAATTCTTTTCCTAGTTTATTACAGAATATTGAGTGGAGTTCCCTGTATTATACAGTAGGTTCTTGTTGATTATCTATTTTATATATAGTAGAGTGTATATGTTAATCCCAAACTCCTAATTTATCCCTCCCCCCTACCTTTCCCCTTTGGTAACCGTAAGTTTGTTTTCTAAGTCTGTAAGTCTTTTTGTTTTGTAAATAAGTCCATTTCTATCATTTTTTTAGATTCCACATATAAGTGATATCATATGATATTTGTCTGACTTCACTTAGTATGATCATCTCTAGGTCCATCCATGTTGCTGCAAATGGCATTATTTCATTCTTTTTTTATGGCTGAGTAATATTCCATTGTAAATATGTACCACATCTTCTTTATCCATTCCTCCACTGATGGACACTTCGGTTGCTTCCATGACTTAGCTATTGTAAATAGTGCTGCAATGAACATTGGGGTGCATGTATCTTTTTGAATTATAGTCTTGTCTGCGTATATGCCCGAGTGGGATTGCTGGGTCATATGGTAGGTCTATTTTTAGATTTTAAGGAACCTCCAGACTGTTCTCCATAGTGGCTGCACCAATTTACATTCCCACCAACAGTATAGGAGGGTTTCCTTTTACCCATACCCTCTCCAGCATTTATTGTTTGTAGACTTTTTGATGATTGCCATTCTGACTGGTGTGAGATGATACCTCATTGTAGTTTCGATTTGCATTTCTCTAATAATTAGTGATGTTGAGCATCTTATCATGTGCCTATTGGCCATCTGTATGTCTTCTTTGGAGAAATGTCTATTTAGATCTTCTGCCTATTTTTTGATTGGGTTGTTTGTTTTTATGATATTGAGCTGCCTGAGCTTTTTGTGTATTTTGGAGGTTAATCCCTTGTCGGTTGCCTTGTTTGCAAATATTTTCTCCCATTCTATGGGTTGTCTTTTCGTTTTGTTTATGGTTTCCTTTGCTGTGAAAAAGCTTTTGAGGTTAATTTTAAGCCCCATTGTTTATTTTTGTTTTTATTTTCATTACTGTAGGAGGTGGAGCCAAAAAGATATTGCTGCGATTTACATCAAAGAGTGTTCTGCCTATGTTTTCCTCAGAGAGTTTTATAGTATCCAGTCTTACGTTTAGGTCTTTAATCCATTTTGGGTTTATTTTTGTGTGTGGTGTTAGAGAATGTTCTAGTTTCATTCTTTTACTTTTAGCTGTCCAGTCTTCCCAGAGAATGGGAAGAGACTGCCTGATTCCTCCAGCTCCGTTTTTCTTTCTCAAGATTGCTTTGGCTATTTGGGGTCTTCTGTGTTTCCATACAAATTTAAAAATTTTTTGTTCTATTTCTGTGAAAAACGTCATTGGTAATTTGATAGGGATTGCACTGAATCTGTAGATTGTCTTGGGTAGTATAGTCATTTTAACAATATTGATTATTCCAATCCAAGAACATGGTATATGTTTCCATCTGTTTGTGTCATCTTCGATTTCTTTCATCAGGGTCTTAACAGTTTTCGGAGTACAGGTCTTTTGCCTCCTTAGGTAGGTTTATTTCTAGGTATTTTATTCTTTTTGATGTGACAGTAAATCGGATTGTTTCCTTAATTTCTCTTTCTGATCTTTCATTGTTAGTATGTAGAAATCCAAGAGATTTCTGTGTATTAATTTTATATCCTGCAACTTTACCAAATTCATTGGTGAGCTCTAGTAGTACTTGTTTTCGCTCCCTCGGACTGCAGCATGAGTCCCAGTAAAGCTTTGCCTGAATTCGTGGTCTGGCCTCTAATCAATTTCTGTGGATTAAAGCATCCAAGAACCCGGCTTGGTAATTGAAGAGGAGGCAGGCAGGCTTGGGATGGAGGGAAAGCGTGGAGAAGGAGAACAGTTGATGAGCAGAGCGTGAGCTGGTGAGAACAGAAGGATCGAAGCCAGACTGGGAGGTTCCGACATGCCGTGTCGAGCAGTTTGGAGTTACTGCAGAATCTCTGGGGAAATCATCAAAAAACGTTTATTAAAAGAAGTTACAAGACCAATTGAGGGTGGTGAAACTAAAGACATGGCCAGAGATTTTTAAGTGGTGGCCTTGTGTAAAAAAGATGAGCTGGGGCAAACGTGTTTTCTTTCTCATGAATTTGGGAAATTGAAGGAATTTCAAGCTGATGATGGAAGGTGAGAATGGCAACCAAACTTAGGAGAAGACAGGCTCAGTGAGATTGGAGACAGAGAGTCGTCTGTTGAGTGAGGAGAAGCTGTAGGACCCAGGGAAACGAGATGTCCATGTCCCTCGTGGAGCATCAGGGTGACATGTGCACATCTGCTACCCTGGCCTCCAGACCCGCCTGGGCTCCAGCCCCCAGGGGCTCTGCTCTGTCCTGGATTCTTTCCATGGCTTCAGGCAACATGCCTGTCTCCTAGACGCTTCCTGTGTGTCCTTACAACAATCCACCCGTTTGGGAACTTGAGAGTTTCTGCTCCTTGTAAACCAAATACCTTAAAGCAGGTGGTGGATCGATGGCCATATGTTATCAGCAGGTCACATGAACGTCATACAAGCAGTCATACAGGAGGAAGCATGGACCATGGGACACGGACGGTGAGATTACCCTGAAGGAGCAGGAATGTTTTAAAGTTGCACGTTCTGAAAGAATGCATACTTCAGCTACGGGGAAATTGTTCCCTCTGTTCCTGCATTTCAGTTTAGGGCAGCAAATTCAAACTGTTTGGCTTGAGAAAAGCACCTTGGGATGTTTCCAAATGAAAGATGTTATCTTAATATAAAAGGCTATTTTTCAGTGTTTGGCATCATATGTTTCTCTTTTAACAAGTTTAGCTGCTTCCGGGCAATAACATCTGTTACATGAGGCAAGGTGTCTGATGTGTATCAAGATTCCTGTTCAGCGTTTTATCTTGTTTGAGATCCCTCGGCTCACAGTTATTTGGGGCCTGTGGGAAAAGGGATCTTGGGTGACAGAATGACAGATTGAAACATTTGACAGTCTCGTAGCAGTGTTGGTCCCTTTGGGATCTGAGGTCAGTAGAATTGTGGTGATCCAGTTCAAGGTGCAGGGAAGTACATCTGCAGATGCAAGTCAGTGATAGATTAGAAATGTAGTTTTCAATTTACTGTGCTAACACGGGTTGAAGGATGTGATGGAGGCGTGAAGGGTGAAAGCAGAGGGCCTTTCCTGCATGTTTTGTAATGTGGGTCAGGCGGAGGGCAGTCACAGCGGCCACCACCCCCCAGGGACAGCGTGGTCCAGAGTTAAGCTCTGGAGCAGAATCCCTTCACATGCTTGGTACTTCCGGAATCCCAGCCGCGATCCTTAGTTTCCCCAGCTCCTAAATAAAGCCAGAGCCCTGCTTTCCTTGCTTCAGAAATGCCTAGCACTCTGAGCGAAGCAGACGCTTAGCTGTTAAGTGGAAGATTGTTATACTAACTACACAAAGCTCTGAAATAAGAGGGCACCATCTCTCCTGGGTACATTTGACAGGATATGCCAGACCTAGATTATGCAATACTAAAACTTAAGTTACTGGCTATTACCTCAAGGAATTACCTGGTTTGAAACATGATTTGAAACACATGATTTGTGTTTGAAACACAAATATAAAAACTGAAAGTGTGTAGTAGTTGATTATTTAGATGTTCTTAAGAGGGAGACTTTATATATAAAAGAGGATATTTTAAATAGAGTGATAAATAGGATAAACAGGATACATTTGAATTTGATAAATGATAAATAAGATTTTAATGAGTATTAATTAAATTGATTTTAATGGGTCATTTTATTATAACTTGATACTGAGAAAAATAAAATTCCAGTAGAGAATTGGTGAATCCTGGAAAATATTTGTGGCGGAGGTAGAACTGTCCCAGGAGGATTCAGAATGAGCGCTTTTCACCTCTGCCTTGGTGGCTTTCTTTGATTGACACACTTTAGACTGAGTATTCTTTGAAATTGTTTGCAAATAAGTTTTGCTGATCTGGGAGCCCACTGGTCTTTTTAGATATGTGTATTTCCTTTTTGATCAACCTATTTTCTGCTAATGCGCACTTTTCTCCATCCGGAAGGCACCCTGCCTTTGACTATGGTGTGATGGTGAAGGGCTATGAGTGTTCTCTGCACGTCCAGGGGTGGGGTAGGGACCCCCCCAAATGCTGATACGTACACTGCGGGTTCTCACATAGAACAGCAGCAAACCAGGAAGAAGAGCCACCTAAGCTGGCTTAAAAATTAGGAACTCAAGTCTGTCTTGTGGTTTGTTCTAGAATCTCGCTGTCTGTTACATTTATCACCAGC
Organism: Balaenoptera musculus; assembly: GCF_009873245.2. Taxonomy (NCBI): domain Eukaryota; kingdom Metazoa; phylum Chordata; class Mammalia; order Artiodactyla; family Balaenopteridae; genus Balaenoptera; species Balaenoptera musculus. The sequence goes on along the minus strand of NC_045790.1, from coordinate 184,626 downwards.
CAATGTGGCTCATGAACACTTGAAATGAGGGCAGTGCGTCTGAGGAGCAACTGAATTTTTAATGTAGAATTTGGAATTTTTAGCAAAAGAACAATCAAATTAATTAACTCTTTTAGTTAAAAAGTTTTTTTTTTACTGGTCAGCCTCTGGATTTATTCATTAATTCAAAAAGATTTGAAAATCCGTATTTTTCATTTATTCATCAACTCTCTTCCCATCTCCAGATTTAGTGACATCACTTTGGAAGATTCAGATTGGTCACAGTTGGAGTATTTTTGCCATGCTAATGGCAAAACCTACAAATCGGGGCATTTTTTCTCTTTACCAAGAGCTGGTTGTAAACTACAGCACAGTGAAGGCACAACTTTTAGAGAGAACTGCTTTGTGCCAAATAAGAATGACTGTTATCTCTGTCTTGAAAATGAAGTAGGCTCAGTGCGTTTTTATAATTTAAGAACAAATTGCCCGAATCCAGACAAGTAATAAGAAAGCTTCCTCCCAGCCTCTTTCTTCTTGACAGTGGAACTTGGGAAACAAAGGACTGAAATGATCTCCAGGTATCTCTTCAAGGAAAGTCCGATGACAGCTACGTCACCAAATCAGGAACCAGGCTGAACTCTTGCTGGAAAGAAAGTCTGTCTCCTAAGCAGGAGGTGTGCTTACCACTAAGTGGTGTGGACACAGAGACCACCGGTAAGTGAGTTTTTATCCCCAAATTATTCCTCAGCATACCGTCCCACTCCCCAAAAACATGGCATCAAAATAATGATGTTACGAATAGGATCGATATTTTCATTATAAAATTGGTACTACTTGGATCATTTCTACTTTTTAAGCACTTGAGATTGTGGTACTTTCTGTATGATGGCACTTACCCAATTTCACCTACTTTATACCAAATCCGTCATGGATACAACCAATGCACAGAGTCTTACAAAATTTCCTAGGAAGACAGTATTCTTATTATAATAGACTATTACTTGCTGAATCAACTGTCTGCTTCCAAGCATTAGCTGTTTATACATGAAGCATGTCCTCTTTCTTCAAATATATGAGGCATGTAATTGGCAGCGGACTTTTTATTACCAGCTACTTCATTCGTTTTTTCTTAACGTTAGATTCATATATATCATCCCCCAAGGCTGTTGGGGAGGAACCTGCGTGACAGATGAATGACTTGGCGTATCCACTAAGAGAGACTTGCTTCCATTGGGTGATCTTGAAAATAAATCATATATATAAGGTTGATTTATATATATGTATCTAAGATTTATATTTATATATCTGATTATAAATGCATTTGTGTGTATTCTAACCGAATTTATCTCTATTCTCATTACCCTCAATTAAATAAATAATGTCCCTTTATGGCTGTAATGATGCACAAATTGCACATTTACTAGGTGCAAAAAACTTAGTTACTTCAGCTCTGCGGTCTTACTTTACCGCACCACAAACCTACGTACTGGCTATTATTTTCCATGTTTCACATATTCGTGAGGAAACTGAGGCTCATAGAGTATCTTTCTAGGCCACAGAACGAGCAGGGAGGTAGGATTTAAAACCACGTTTGCCTGTCTGCCTAATTCCAAACCCATTATATTCACATTATATCATGTTACCAGTTTTAAAGGAATGAGGTAGGGTAAGCTTTGTTACCCTGGTATGACACCTCAAAACTCAAAAACTGTTACTTGTTGATAAGAATATAAATTTCAGTTTAGCTCAGTCTGAACAGAACAGCAAGAAGATCAGTGGGCCTATTGTTTTCAGGTTTCTTCAGGGAGAAAAATGAAACTGTTATAAGAAAAAGTATATGCAGCTTACAGGCTATTTAAGTCAGTAATTGTTTCCAGGAATTTTATTTTTTTTTAATGTGGCTTTTCATTCATAGTATAACAAATTGAACACAATTAGGAGAAACTAATTTAAAATGACAGCTTGTTTCTTGCAAGAAAATCTGAACACAAATGGAACCAATGGAGCCGCAAAGGTCAGGGTGCCAAGCTTTTAAGAATATTTTAGGTTTGCAAATAACAACTAATATGCTTGCCAATCTCAGGAATATATTTTCATTCTGAAAAAGAATATACTTTTCCAGAATTCTTCCCCAGAATCCCAAAGAGAGATAAATAACAAAATACATCTGTGTAATTTATTTACTTAATTGAGCAGAACTAAAGTGTTAAAATATTTGTTTCTTTTTTAAACTTGAAAATATTTAAGTGCACTTGATATTTTAAAGTGTTTTTCTGTCATTTGTAAAAGAATATAATCATTCAGTCTACGGTAATAAAAAGCAAACAAGACTACAGCCTTGAGCGCAGTAACTTTGAAGGCTATTACAAATTTAATTTAAAATAATGGTGCTATATTTCTTACTGACATTATTTTATAAGCACTCAATGTAAGCTATCCTTCCACCAGTCCTTCGCTGGTCGTTGACCTTTTGTTTTGTTCGTATGTTTAAGTCTTTACTACCAAAGCAGATGGCTGAGTTTGCCATGAATTCAATGAGATTTGAGGAAAACTGGCATCGGAAGTCACTAGTGTGTTTTCTCAAAAATGAATAAACGTCATCTCTGACCTATGCCTTCCTAATTAAGATGCCTTTAAACATATAAAGTAAGAGTAGATTGAGTTGTTTTAAGATCATGCCCATAAAAGACATACTATTTATTTTAACACTTTTACCAAGCTTTCTGGAATTGAAGGACCAAGGAGATGTCTTTGTCTATGGATCATTTTGAAAGCATCTATGAGTCAAACAGCAGAAGTCTGGAAGAGCAACCCCAGGTTGAAACAGGTGAGACACCAAAACGTCTGCGAACACCAGAGAGGCAGAATTGAGGTCAGGGTTGTGAAACCACTAGGTGGCATTTCGGGGGCTCCGGGGAGCTGGGTTCTTTATGTCTCGGTGCAGAAAGAATTCAGCGAGAGGCGAAGTGATACATGAGAAATGATTTATTAGAATAGCACGCTCGGGAGACTTACAAGTGGGCGGCAGAGAGGGTGCCACGCCCCCCAGAACTTCGATGGGCAGGCAGGTCACCGGGTGGAAATGGGCCAGTGCGTGAGGAGCTTGCCACTGGGGTCTCCACTCCGACGGCTTCTGTGCCCCAACCTCTCCCCCGCGGTGCCCGTGCTCCTGTCAGCCCCGGGGCGTGAGGTCACCTGCCCGGGAGCCGTAGGGGACACCAGCCCCCCACCCCCACCCCGCCCACGCTGCCAGGAAGCAGGACCTGAGTGCCGGGCTCTCGGCGGCCCTGAGCAGGCTCCACCCGCAACGGGCCCGCAGAACGGACTGTCCCGCCCGGGCTTCCAGGGCGGCCGCCTCCAGCTGGAAGCCTGGGACGCTGGAATTGGGCCACTTCCTGTCTGTCCTTGCGGGAGACGGGGCCGCACTACGAGAAGCTCCAGGCTCAGCCCTGGATCCTGACCATCACGTGGCCAGAGGAATTGGCAACATTTTTGTTTTGCCTGTTGAAATGTTTAATGACAAAGATTTTGTTCCGTTTCCTGATGTGCATGAAGTGTGGATCCCGATGTTGATTTGTTCTCCAAGAAACGTACATCCTACTTCCCACACGGGGGTGAGCCCCCTGTCCAAAGGTGAGAGACCCATGTGTGTGGCCTGTACGTCCTATGAGATCAGCCCTAAGCTAGCTTAAACCTGACCAAGTTCTGTCTACACGGCAGATTTAGACCTCTGCATGTCCTGTCTATACTGAGTATGTTTAGACCTGACCATGTGCTGTCTATAATGAGAACATTTAGACCTGTGTTCTGCGTACACTAGGACTAGGAGACCAGGGTAGAGACCTGTCCTGGCCTCCGTCCTGGAAAGCTCGGTGCCTGTGTCTGAATGTCAGTGCTTAGACGTCTGGGGTCTGGAGCTCAGGTGGGCTTGTCTGGGTAGCAGCGCTCTGTGCCAGCTGTGGTGACCTGGCTCTCCCAGGGGTCAGTGCTGTGGTCAGGGCCTTAGTCTTTACCCCCATAAGGTTCACCTTCCCTGGGCCTCGTGGGGACTCCTCAGGTGGGCTACCTGGAAATTATCCCAATTTACCAGCGTGCATGGTGCGTAGGCAGGCAGGTTTAGCTGGTGAACTGATTGCAGGGCGCACGGATTGGGCAAAAGGCTGATGGGAAGCAGGTGAGGCTGCTGCTGTAATCTACTTCCGGTCAACCATCGCTGCTCAGCAGAGACCAGAGCTGCCCCTCGGCTTTCAGCCCTGCTGTCCCGTGTGTTTTCTCAACACCTCAGTGAGCCAAGGAAGGACTGAGCCTGCCAGCACCAAGGTAGCATGTTCAACTTATCATGAAAGCTTTAAAAACAGTTAAAATATCACAGAACCGAAGTGAAAAGAGGAGGACTCCTCTGGGCCAAGTATGGGGAGAGGAGACCAATCCTACACTTCTTCTGCCATCGCAGGAGGTCCCAGGAACCCAGCTCGCTTCCACATTAGGGGGCCAACCAGCAGGGCCGTGGTGTCCTGACCAAGGGGACGTGTGACCCCAGGTGCAGGGTCTGGGGAGGTGGGGTCACCTGGCGAGTGTGGACGTGTGACCCCAGGTGCAGGGTCTGGGGACTGGGGGTCTCTCCCCATCTGCATGGGTCAGGACCACATGTACGGGGAGACCCCCCGTCTGCTCTTTGCCTGCAGTGGTTCTTGGCCTCTCTGAGATTTCTAACATCGGAATTGAGGGTGTTGCTGTAATTAACCTGTGGTCCTTCTTCTCTTAATCTTGTTACATTCGTATGAGGACAGGAACCTTTGAGCAGGTTGCTGCTTCGTGTTCTGCTGAGTGACCAGTAACCCTCGGTGGTATTGCTTCGAAACCAAACTCGGGTCCACTCACCCGTGTGCAGCAAAGCCAATCTACTGACCCTGGGTTGTGGTACAGCTTTCGTTGCAGGCGCCAAGCAAGGAGTCCAGGGCAGCTTATGCTTAAAAGGCCCAAACTCCCCAGAGGCTTTCTGGGAAAGGCTGTTAAAGACAGGGTGAGGGAGGGGGGTTGTGGGGTGTGGTCAGCTGATGGACACCCTTCTGATTGGCTGGTGGTGAGGTCATTGGGAGTCGGCATCATCAGCCTTCTGGTTCCAGCCGGTCTGGGGTCTGCATGCTTGGGGGCAGCATGCAGTTAACTTCTCCCACCTGGTGGGGGCTTCAGTATCTGCAAAACAGCTCAAGGGACCCGGCTCAGAATATTATCTACAGCCCTCGAGGAGGAACCAGAGGTCCTTGGCTTTGTTTAATGGCTGCAGTTATTATTACGTTGTCTTGTTTGGCTGTTTTCCCTCCTGCATTTTCTCATTTCTCTGATTAAATGCAGTCTCTGGAACTCGGGGAAGCCTGGGAGACTGAAGTTTTTCTACAGACAAGAGGCAGGCAGAGGACATGGGGCAGGGGGCGCTGTCCTGGGAAGGCTCCCCAGGGTCCCCAGGGTCCTGCTCGGTTACGGAATCATGTTAATATCATGGCGTATCATCTGTCTAAGCCACGGGGGTCACCACTGTTGGGGTCCCCTGGACAAGGCTCAGGTGAGCACAGACTGGCCCCCCTAAGAATGGTCTCCCATGTGCCATGTGCGGGTACCATGATGGCCCTCAAGGTGGGGGACGGTGCTTGGGCCTCCGACATTTGTGATGAAGGGGAGTCGAAATGGAATCTCAATTAACAAGAAATCATTTTTAAAATTTATTTTAAGCGAAATAACACACGTCACATACCCTTCACCATCATCATTTTAAGTGCACGTTTCTGAGGCATCAGATACATTCACTTTCTCATGAAGCCATCACCACCATCCCTAGAACTTTTCATCTTGCAAAACCAAATTCCACAACATTCCACTCCCCACCCCTTCCCACAGCCCCGGCACCGACGTCCACTTTGGTCCATGAGTTGTCAACACCAGGGACCCCATCTGAGTGGAATCCTGCAGTGTTCGCTGACGGGTCATTTTGGAAGAGCTGACTTTCAGTCTGAAGCTCTGCCTCTTTGCATCTGAGGAATCTGCATTTCGGGAGGCTGAGTGAGGAAGGGGGTGTATGCGGGACAAGGGTGTCCGGGGTGCAGGTGAGCCGGGACCTGACCAGCTGCCTGTTGGGCCCTCTGGTCCCATCTCTTGGGCTCTGCCTCATCTGCGTCATTGCTGTCTGTTCTGGGCTCCTGGGAGGGGCCTGCTTGCTGGGTGGTCGCTGCTCCTGTGGCAGGGAAGATCCTGCAGGGCTGACCCACAGAGTGTGGGGTGTGGTCCCAAGAGCTTGGGGCCATGACAGGTGCTCAGGCCCCCTCATCACTGACAGGGAATGTTGCTGAGATCCTGCTCAGGAGGGCGTGGTGGGTGGCCTGGGACCCCCGAGGCCCCATTCCTATCCTGGAGCTTGGAGAGTGCATCCCCCATGGGCTCCAGACTCACCCCATGTCTCAGCCGTATCCCTCTGTCCCGTCTCTGAACTCAGGAAAACTACCTCTACTGATCATTTTCCACGATATAGGCCTGGTCCTGTCAGTATTAGGATTCTTTCAGTTAGGCATCCTGGGATAGCAGCTCTTTTTAGGCCTAAAGGAGGAACAGCTCAGGAGTGTACAACATTTTCAGATGAAACTAATATTCAACGACTATCTCTATACTACGCGGTTGTTGACTTCTATTAGTCATAATTCTCCTGGTTTTAGCTCTGATGTGGGGATTACAGAGGAGTCAACATTTAACTCTTCATAATCTGTATATTCGTAGCTTCAGTATCATTACTGACCCATAGTTTTTTATGGTTTGGGAAGAGTTATTGATTTCATGTATCATGTAAAGGATTCACAGTGATGACAGGGCAATTAAGATTACAATGATGGCTGGTAAATTGTTCAGCTTTTCTCTACCTGTGCGTCTGTTGTACGTATATGGGTCAGTTTAGTTGTCAATATTAGTGAAATAATATAGAGGACTAGAGAACTTATCCAAGAAAATGATTATTAATCCATAATCATGAAAATGTAGAAGTTCTTCCATAATCGGTGATGTTGTATCTTGAGACCCTAGATGAAATGGATATGCCTTAGTGATATACAGGATTTTAGCCTATGATTTAACTTTGACAAAGCTACATCACTTTTTACTTTTATCTCATTTATTGAGAAAGACATAATTGTTATGGTGTTGGCTTGAAAGTGGTTGAAAAGGACTTGAGTCCTTCCTTATTTTACATTTACATAGGTAGGATCTTGAAACATAGGATATGGTGGAGGGCATTCGTGTAACCATTCTAGGTTAGGAGTAGCAGTTTCCACTGCTGAGACTTCTTGTTTAGACGCAAATGCTTTTCAAAGTATGAAGATTATTAGCATTACTGCTGCTACTGAGATGAATGAGCCTAAAGACAAAATATTTCATGTTGTGTGTGCCTCAGGGTGCTCAGACTAACGCAGTGACATCCCTGAGAGGCCGAGAAAGCGCTGCAGGAAGTCATATTTACTACTACAGATATACTTGTGAACTGAATTTTTGCTCATGCTGAGTTAACTGTATAACCTGAGAATAGTGGGAATCAGTGTAGAAGCCTCCTATAATAGTGAAGACGGCTCCCATGGACATTACGCCATGGCAGTGTGCTGCTACACAGTATGTATCCTGGAGGACAATGTCCGGGGATGAGTTGGCTGAGATGATTCCTGTCAAACCACCTACTGTAAAAAGAAAACTAAAGCCTAAAGCTCATAATATAGCGAGAGGTCACGTAACATTACCTCCGTGAAGAGTTGCTAATCAGCTAAATACTTTTGCTCCTGCAGGGATGGAAGTAATTACGGTAGTTGCTGCAAAGTATGCTCCTGAGTCGACAGCTACCCCTATGGTAAACATATGATGGGCCCACAAGAGAACTCCTAAAAAGCCAGTGGACATGACTCATACTATTCCCAGATAGCTGAAAGGCACTTTTTGTCCTAAATAGTATGTAATGATATGTGAGTTTATAACAAACCCTGGTAGGCCATGAATACAGACTTCAGGGTGAGCAAAGAATCAAAATAGGTGTTGGTATAGGATTCGGTCTCCTCCTGCAGGGTCAAGAAAGTAGTGTTTAGATTTCTATCTCTTAACAGTATGGCAATTCTGGCTGCTTGGACTGAGATTGGTAATTATAGTAATATGGCTATAGTTGGGGAAGATTAAACAAATAATGGTGTTTGGTATTGGGATATGACTGCTGGTTTTGTATTAAAGATTATAGTAATAAAAGTAATAGCACCAAGAATTGAAGAGACCCTGCTTGATGTAAAGGAGAAAATGGTTAGGTCGACAGAGGCTCCTGCGTGGGCCACATTGCTGGCTAGAGCTGAATACACGGTTCCACTGGTACCAGAACCAGCTTCTACTACTGGTAATATGAGTAGGAGTAAGAATGATAGGGGAAGTAGTCAAAAGTTTACATGATTTATTCGGGGAAATGCTCTATCACGTGCCCCAGTTATTAGTGGCACAAGTCAGCTTTTTTTTCTTTTTTTTTTATTTTCACAGATCTTTATTGGAGTATAACTGCTTCACAATGGTGTGTTAGTTTCTGTTGTACACCAAAGTGAATCAGCCATATGCATACACATGTCCCCATATCCCCTCCCTCTTGAGCCTCCCTCCCTCCCACCCTCCCTATCCCACCCCTCTAGGTCATCGCAAAGCACTGAGCTCATCTCCCTGTGCTATGCGGCTGCTTCCCACTAGCTATCTGTTTTACATTTGGTAGTGTATATATGTTGATGCTACTCTCACTTCGCCCCAGCTTTGCCTTCCAACCCATGTCCTCAAGTCCATTTTCTATGTCTACCTCTTTATTCCTGCCCTGCAACTAGGTTCATCAATACCATTTTTTTTTTTAGATTAGCATATGGTATTTGTTTTTCTCTTTCTGACTTACTTTGCTCTGTATGACAGACTCTAGGTCCATCCACCTCACTGCAAATAACTCAATTTCGTTTCTTTTTATGTCTAATATTCCACTGTATATATGTGCCACATCTTCTTTATCCATTCATCTGTCGATGGACACTTAGGTTGCTTCCATGTCCTGGCTATTGTAAATAGTGCTGCAGTGAGCATTGTGGTACATGTCTCTTTTTGAATTATGGTTTTCTCAGGGTATATGCCCAGTAGTGGGATTGCTGGGTCATATGGTAATTCTATTTTTAGTTCTTTAAGGAACCTCCATACTGTTCTCCATAGTGACTGTATCAATTTACATTCCCACCAACAGTGCAAGAGGGTTCCCTTTTCACCACACCCTCTCCAGCATTTATTGTTTCTAGATTTTTTGATAATGGCCATTCTGACTGGTGTGAGGTGATACCTCATTGTAGTTTTGATTTGCATTTCTCTAATGATTACTGATGTTGAGCATCTTTTCATATGCCTCTTTGCCATCTGTATGTCTTCCTTGGTGAAATGTCTATTTAGATCTTCTGCCCATTTTTTAACTGGATTTTTGTTTTTTTGATATTGAGCTCCGTGAGCTGTTTGTATATTTTGGAGATTAATCCTTTGTTGTTTCATTTGCAAATATTTTCTCCCATTCTGAGGGTTGTCTTTTTGTCTCGCTTATGGTTTCCTTTGCTGTGCAAAACCTTTTAAGTTTAATTAAGTCCCATTTGTTTATTTTTGTTTTTATTTCCGTTACTGTAGAGGTGCGTCAAAAAAAGATCTTGCTGTAGTTTATGTCAAGGAGTGTTTTTCCTGTGTTTTCCTCTAAGAGTTTTATAGTGTATGGTCTTACATTTAAGTCTTTAATCCATTTGGAGTTTGTTTTTGTGTATGGTGTTAGGTAGTGTTCTAATTTCATTCTTTTACATGTAGCTGTCCAGTTTTCCCAGCACCACTTATTGAAGAGGCTGTCTTTTCTCCCTTGTATATTGTTGCCTCCTTTGTCATAAATTAGGTGCCCATATATGTGTGGGTTTACCTCTGGACTTTCTATCCTGTTCCATTGATCTATATTTCTGTTTTTGTGCCAGTACCATACTGTCTTGATTACTCTAGCTTTGTAGTAGAGTCTGAAGTGTGGGAGCCTGATTCCTCCAGCTCCGTTTTTCTTTCTCAAGGTTGCTTTGGCTATTCGGGGTCTTTTGTGTTTCCATACGAATTGTAAAATTTTTTGTTCTCATTCTGTGAAGAATGCCATTGGTAGTTTGATAGGGATTGCACTGAATCTGTAGATTGCTTTGGGTACTATAGTCATTTTCACAATATTGATTCTTCCAATCCAATATATGGTATATTTCTCCATCTGTTTATGTCATCTTTGATTTCTTTCATCAGTGTTTTATAGTTTTCTGACTACAACTTTCACCTCCTTAGGCAGGTTTATTCCTAGATATTTTATTCTTTTTGTTGCAGTGGTAAATGGGACTGTTTTCTTAATTTCTCTTTCTGATTTTTCATTGTTGGTGTATAGGAATGCCAGAGATTTCTATGCATTAATTTTGTATCCTGCAACTGTACCAAATTCATTGATTAGTTCTAGTAGTTTTCTGGTGGCATCTTTAGGATTTTCTATGTATAGTATCATGTCATCTGCAAGGAGTGACAGTTTCACTTCTTCTTTTCCAATTTGTATTCCTTTTCTTTTTCTTCTCTGATTGCCATGACTAGGACTTCCATAACTATGTTGAATAAGAGTGGCGAGAGTGGACACCCTTGTCTTGTTCCTGATCTTAGTGGAAATGCTTTCAGTTTTTCACCATTGAGTACGATGCCTGCTGTGGGTCACAAGTCAGTTTTCAAACCCTGCAATCATAATGGGTACAACTATAAAGAAAATTATTACACGTGCAGGGACTGTATGACTTCATTACAGATTTGGTCATCTCCAAGTAGCGCTCCAGATTAGCATAGCTCAGACTGGATTAACAGACTGGAGGTGGTGCCTGCTACTCCAGCTCAAGCACCAAATAGTAAATATAAAGTGCCAATATCTTTGTGATTTGTAGCAGATAATCAGTTTATGAACAGAGGTAAAATGACTGAGCTAGTATTAGACTGCAAATCTAAAGACAGAGATTGAGTCCTCTTTTTGGCAAACCCTGTGGTGAATCAACACATTGAATTGCAAATTCAAAAAAGCAGTTCAACTCTGCTGGTGCTTTTCCTGCCTTTTTTTTTTTTTTTTTCCTTGAAGGCAGGAGAAGTAGATTGAAGCCAATTGACTAGAGCATTTACCTGTGAACTAACATTTCCTGGGGTGGAAACTCATCAATCTCGTAAGGATTTGGCTTAATTAAAATCTTTGATTTGCATTCTGATATAGGATAGAGTCCTGCAATCCTTATTTTTAGAAATTAAGTAAGTTGTACTTGTTTAGGGTTTTGAAAGCTCTTGGTCTGAACTACCCTAAATTCCTAGTGCAGCACGGATAGAATGGGTATTAAGGGTAGTAATTGAGTGGATATTACGATTAGTAGTGATAGGAAGGTTATCTGTTTTGTATGTTCAAATTGTTTTTTTATTTTTGTGTTGTTTAATGAAGGGAATATAGTTAGTGATGTGGAGTATGTTAGCTGCAAGTAGAAATATATGCTGAGGACTGCTATGATGGCTATTAGTGTTAGTAGAATGATGTTATCATTTTTGTTATTTCTTGGATAATTATTCATCTGGGTAAAAACCCTGACAGTGGTGGGCTACCTCCTAATGATACTATAATGGTGAGGATAAGGATTGTGATGGGAGGTGTTTTATCTCATGTGTGTGATAATGATACTCTTGTAGTACATGATCTGGGCATAAATAATAAGATAGTGTTGTTGTGATATAAATTAGTATGTTTAGGATTGTTATAATTGGAATATACATTATAATAGCTGTTATGCATCCTATATGGGTAATTGATGAGGAAGCTATAATTTTTTCTAGGTGAGTATGGCTAAGTCTTCCTCAGCCTCCAATTATGATTCATAATATCACTATGATTAATAGTATGTTTAGGGTGATGGATGGTGACACGTGGTATAAAACCGATAGGGGTGCAATTTTGTCACGTTAATAGCATCAGGCCTGCTGTTCATGGAATGCCTTGTGTTACTTCAGGCACTCAGAAGTAAAATGGGGAAAGTCCTACTTTTGTTACAAGGGCTATTGTTATGATGGTGGATACTGCTGAATTAAAGATTTTTGTAATTCACTGTGTTCCTTGACCAGGGTATATTAGATTAATGATAATAGCCATTATAAGTAGCATTGACATGGTGGATTGTTTTATAAAATATTTGTTGGATGCTTCTATAGCTTATGGGTTCATGTTTTTTATTAGAATGGGGATACCATTAACCAGCGTGAGCTTGTTACTACAATTATGTTTCCTGAGATAATGGGCATAGAGTTTATCAGTACAGGAAGGATATACGACAGTATTTTGGGGGTATGGGCCTGATAGCTTACTTAGAGAACCTTACTATATAGCATGTGGTGTAACGTGGTGGCATGGGGAACATAAAATTCTTAGGAGTAAGTTCACTTCCAGGAATAAGAGCATTTAAACCTCTGTCATTTTCTCTATCAAAGTAACTCTTTTGTCAGACATATTTCTTAAGTTTGTGGTGGGTTGTCTGGTATGATGACAGGTAGTGAAACCTCTTATATACATAGAACTAATGTTAGTAGTAAAAAAGTTTTTATAAGAGATGTGTAAGTTGATCATATCAAAATTATGGGTAGGATGCTCGAATTCATAGAATGGAGATTGTTAGATGTGTTTTAATGATGACTTGGGCTGTATATAATCCTGGCACATAGGGGTTGTGAAGTACTCCTAAAAACAGATTGTTGTGGAAATGTTTTTTATAATGATATTGACATATTCTCTAGGAAGAACAGGGCGAATAGGCCTGCTGCGTTTTCTACATTTAAGCCAAACACAGGTTTTGACTCTACTTCTGTTAAATTGCGTGGAGCTCCATTGGATTTCTGCTAGTACAGAGATAATCAAATTGAGGGTAGGGGTCAGGAGAAAATTAGTCATACTTGTTCCTTGTGTAATAATTACTGTTGAAAGTGTAAATGATCCATTTATCAGTAGGACTGAGAAGAGAATAACTGCTAACGTTACTTTGTACTGCCTGTAGAGCTCCAATGAGTATTTTGAATCTGAAGCTCATCCAGATCAGAGGATGGAATAAATGGCAAGGCTTTATATGGCTAATATAAATAGTATGCCTACATTTATATTAATTAGTGGATAAGATATGGGAAGAGGAATTCACGTTGTGAGAGCCAGGGTTACGGCTAGCATTGGGGCAATAATATATAAATTGATGATGTTGATGGTCATAGTGGTTCTTTAATAAATAATTTGACTGCCTCAGCAATGGGTTGTAATAATCCATAGTGGCTGATGATTTTTGGCCCTTTCTGGATTTGTATATAGCCTAGGATTTTCCATTCAGTTAATGTAAGGAATGCTATAGCGAGCAAAATTGGGTAATTAGTGAAAGAATGTTGATGATAAACATATTCTTAGGAAGAGGACTTACCTCTGCAGATAAAGTTTAAGTTTTATGCAGTTGCTGGGCTCTGCAAACCCTAACAAACCCTGACTACAGTAGGGTATGATAAATTAATTCAATTGAGCTTTTACTATCAATTAGTTTGAAGTCATCTTGTAAAATAGGTCTTATTTCCCTTGTCCATTCATACTGCGAGAAATTTATAATAGACAGAAACCAACCAGGATGACTCCAGTCTGAGCTCCGATCAGATAGGACTTTAACTGTTGAACAAACAGACCATTAATAGCAGTTATACCACTGAAATGTCCTGGTCCAACATCAAGGTCATAAACCCTATTGTCTAGAACTCTAGAATACAATCACACTGTTATCCCTAGTATAACTTGTTCCGTTGATCAGTGTTTTAGAACAACAGGTGATAAAGCATTTTGACTAGTGGCTGTAAATTTTAATCACTGAGAGGTGGTTTTATTCTCCAAGGTCACCCCAACCAAAATTGTTAATCGATTAAAAGCTATGTTATCCCTTAAAGTTCAGGCTTTTTTTTTTTTTCTGGATTAATTAATTAATGCTCCATAGGATTTTCTCCTATTATTCCCACCTCTTCCTGGGAAGGTCAATTTCACTGATTAAAAGACACGGTAAAACTCACATGTGGCCATTCTTGCAAGTCCAAGTCCTTATTTAGAGAACAAATGACTATGCTACCTTTTCACACTCAGGATCCCATGACAGTTAAAGCGATGTCACTGGGCAGCCAGTGTCTCTAATACTAGAAGTACTAGAGGTAATGTTTTTGGTAAACAGGCAGGAATTGTCATTGCCGAGTTCCGTTTACTTTTTTAATCTTAAATGCATGCCTGTGCTGGGTTAACAATTGTTTTAATAAATACTTAGGTATTGGTTTAGTTTTACTTTACTGTTAACTGTCAGTGGGTTATAAATTCTGATATAAGCTTATGCAAGGAGAAATATTTCTTGTTACTCATATGAACAGTATTGCTTCTATTAATTGATTAGTCCAGTATTAAATTAGCAGTTGATTTATTTATTATTGGTATTAAGGTGACTGTGTGGTTGACCTTGAATGCTTAATGCTTTCTTAACTGGTGGCTCTTTTAAGCCAACCGTGGTATTGTATATGCTACTCTCTAGGGAAGGTTGTATTCTGTATCTAAAAAGCTGGACCATTTTTGAATAACATTTAAAATTACGTTAAAACTATGTTTTTAAAGTAATATTTAAAATTGAACTAAAGTTCTTTTCTGAACAACCATCACCAGGCTTATAAGGCTTATTAGCCCTACTCATAAATCTCCCTATTTTGCCATATGGATGGGTTTTTCTTATAAACTGTTCATAAGTAGCTCCTCTGGTTTCAGGGTATTTAACTTCTTTCATCATTCCCTTATAGAACTTTATCTGTAGCACCAGATTTAAATTTCTACCTTCTATACATAGATGCTAAATGAGTCTTTACTTATGATAGTTGAATTTGGTGGGAGGTTTGGGCTAGTTTTAGTACGAAGTGTTCATGAGGTATAAAATCTCCTGGGCATAAACTAGGTGCTTTCCTTTAAGCTACAGTTTGATTCATCCAAGCACACTTTCCAGTATGCTCATCTTGTTAGGACTTGTCTCCGCTTATATATTTAGAACTTATTAACGGGTTATGAAGTTATTGGTATTGGAGGGGACGACAGTGCGCATGCTTCATGGCCTGATTCAGTTAAGCTCTATCCTTAATTTACTACTAAATTCTCCTTTGGTTTTTCATTTCATAAAAACTTTCCTATAAATTATTTTATGTTCCTGAGGTACAAAATGTAGCCCCCTTCTTCTCCTCCCACAGGCTACACCTTGGCCTGACGTTTTTATGTCTGATAATTTCGCTTACTATTGTTCCCTACCAGGGTGTCCTGAGGATGGCGGTATACAGGGCGGGTGAGGTTTATCAGTTTGTTGATCATAGAACGGGCTCCCCTAGAGGAGTATGAATCACCGTCAAGCTCTTTGACTTTTAGGCTGATGGTAGTTGTATTCTGGTGAATAACTTTTTTGTTGTAATTATTTGAATTTAGGGATAAGCATAGTGGGACATCTTAGCTATCATGTAATCAGAAATGGTAGTCACTTTCATAGTTTATTTTTATTTTCGCTATGGCTTTTTACAGCTTAGCTAGGACTTTATTTTAGTGTAATCTTTAACATGCTTCACACTGGATTTCTATTAATATGGGTTAATCTTATGAGCAAGGTGGCTGGCATGAAATGCACCAACCCTAAGTAGTTAATATAACTTACTCAGACTTTCTTTTATGGCTCAACTTTTATCACTGCCGTTTCCCATGGGGATGGAGTTAAGCAAGGCATTGTGAGCTACTTTGTAGTGTGCTTGGTGCCTGCTTCTTTTAATTTTTTATGATTTGAGGGCATTCTCACTGGGGTGCAGATACTTGCATGTGTAATTTTATTAGAAATTAAAAGGCCAGGGCCACACCTATGTGTTTATGGGGTTAGTAAATTCATCTGGGCATTCAGTGCTTCACTTTAATTATTAAGCTACAGCAACAGGCTGAGTAGGACTTCGTACATATAGGATTTATGTATTTAAGTGACATATTGGTATTCAGTGTAGTAGTTTGGGTTGTGTTAAAATTGGTATTGAAATATTTAATATTTTTTCTTTTGGATTGGGATTGACATATATACACTAGTGATATTATGTATAAAATAGATAACTCATGAGAACTACTGTATATAGCTCAGGAACTCTACTCAATGCTCTGTGGTGACCTAAATGGGAAGGAAATCCAAAAGAGGGGATATATGTATATGTATAACTGATCCACATTGCTATAGAGTAGAAACTAACACAACTTTGTAAAGCAGCTATACTCCAATGAAATTCTTTTTTATAAATTTTAAAAACGTACTTTATTTTTTGTTTGAGGTACATGGCAGATCTAGGGGGTACATGGCAGATCTAGGGGGTACATGGCAATCAATCTAAGTGATCGATTGGTATTACGAAGAGGCTAGTTTGCAGTTATACTAACTTTGGGTTGTTCAGGTAAGGGCAATATGTTTGTTAAATGAGTTAGTTGACTCACGCAGTTATATGCTTTGCCTTGTTTGGGGGTCTGTCAAGGCGATCATAGTGTACAAAGTATGAGATTTAGTGGGAGGTGGGAGGGTTTGATTAAGGAAGCTGTTTACCTGAAATGCATGTGCGTATGTACGTGTGTGTGTAATTGTTCTATATCCTGTGACCATTGACTCAGGAACACATTATGGTTGGTGATGTTGGCAAATAACATTCAATTTAAGCTCAGCTACAAGTTGCTTGACTGTGTTAAGGCCTCTGATGGCCACAGCTGAGTCACAGCAGCCCCCAGAATTAAAAAATACCAAATGCATGAAACCAGTTATGTGTGAGCATAAGCTGATTTGATAGTCCATCGAGATGTCTTTTCTTTCATCTTTTTATTGAAGTATAGTTGATGTACAGTGCTGTGCCAACCTCTGCTGTACAGCAGTGACTCAGTTATACAAATATAGATATCTATCTATATCTATCTATATAGATATCTCTATCTATCTATCTATATAGACATCTAGAGATACACATTCTAAAATTTCCTGGGGTGGAAGCTCATCAATCTAGTAAGGATTGGGCTTATAAAATCTTTAATTTGCATCAGGACCGAGTCTTGCAATCCTTATTTTTTTTTTTTATAAACCAATTTCCTTCCTCCCTCCCTCCCTCCCTCCCTCCCTCCCTTCCTTCCTTCCTTCCTTCCTCCATGGCTGTGTTGGGTCTTCGTTTCTGTGCGAGGGCTTTCTCTAGTTATGGCAAGCGGGGGCCACTCTTCATCGCAGTGCGTGGGCCTCTCACTATCGCGGCCTCTCCCGTTGCGGAGCACAGGCTCCAGACGCGCAGGCTCAGTAATTATGGCTCACGGGCCTAGTTGCTCCACGGCATGTGGGATCTTCCCAGACCAGGGCTCGAACCCGTGTCCCCTGCATTGGCAGGCAGACTCTCAACCACTGCGCCACCAGGGAAGCCCCACAATCCTTATTTTTAAGAATTACGTAAATTACACTTGCTTACGGTTTTGAAAGCTTTTGGTGTAAACTACCCTAAGTTCCTAGTCCAGCACTGACAGAATGGGTGTTAAGGGTCGTAATCGTGTGGCTATTACTATTAGTAATGATAGGAGGGCTATTTGTTTTGTATGTTCCAACTGTCATTTTGTTTTTATGTTTTTTATTGATGGAAATATACTTAGTGATGTATGTTAGCTGCAAGTAGACATACATGCTGAGTAACTGCTATGATGGCTATTAGTGTTGGTAGAATAATGTTATCATTTTTGTTACCTCTTGGATAATTATTCATTTGGGTAAAACCCCTGATAGTGGCGGGAGACCACCCCGTGATACTATGATGGTGAGGATAAGGATTGTGATGAAAGGTGTTTTATGTCGTCATGTGTGTGATAATGATTGATAGTGTTGTGGTAGCTGAGCTGGGCATAAATAGGAAGAAGATAGTGAGTGTTATTATGATACTGATAAAAGAAATTTTCACATGTTGAGGGACGGGGACATTCTGGCTTAGATATGACCTAACTCAAATCGGATGCTCACTAAAACAGCCCATTTGTAGCCTATCCAACATACATTGCACACTTGCTGTAATTATTAAAGGAAAGGGCACACTGACCAGAAGTGGAGCATGACCATGATAAAAAATAAAGGTTAAATGCCTCCTTTCCTGGGCTGCCAAAGCCGGTCCTCCTTCGATGACACTCCCTTCCCAGGTGCCCAGGCCATACTGACTCGCTGTGACTGTATGTTTTTGGTTCTGGTTTTTTTTCTTGAAGTCTTGAAGGAATGCATCCCTGACCTGTTTAATGTTCTTTGCTCTGACAAGATATACAACTGTACTGAAAACCGTGCTTCTCTGGAGCAGTGCTTCAGAGCTGCCAGAGAGGCTGTCAGCCTGGCTTCGGTCCTCAGTCTGGCTCTACGAAAACTCTTTTCTGTTTCTATTCTAGATTGATGATCGTCACTGACGAAACTTGGCGCAGCTGGCAGGATAGCAGATAAACCCACCTGAGGTCCCCTGGAGTCCACTGTGGCCCGGCGCTCGGGACCAAGCGTGGGCCTTTGAGCCCCTCTGGCTTCGGGGCATCCTTCAGGTGATTCGGTGAGTTCTTCCTCACAATCACATCTCCTTGTATTAAGTGACGCTCCACGCCTTTTATTTGAGCTGTTATCTTAACGACTTGGAGCCTTAAGGGGGTACCAGTACATTTCCTAGGTGAAGAGGTTCCTAGGCAGAGGATCCAGGGAATTTCTAAGCAGGAAGGCCTGGACGGAATTTGAGTGAACTGGGTTGGCTGACTTTAAAATATATATATATATATGGCTTAAAATTGGAAAATTAAATTTATTTGTAATTTATAATAAAATGAAGCTAAAAGAAAGCAGGAAATCAGGCTCCTAGAGCCTACCAGCCCCCACTGGCACTTGGCGGGCTTCTACAATTGGTATGGAGCTAGTACTTGCAAATACTTATCCAACACTGAAAGAGCCAGGATGAAACTTTTTTTTGACATTAAAACTGAAGTTTACACGCACAATTAAAGAAAGCTGGCTTAATAAAACATCTTTTCAAAATTCTGACCCTGAGAGAAAAAAAGTACTCCTAGAAGAAAATTTGAAGCTGTAACTCTTATCATGTCCTTGAAATGCAAACACAGCCCACATTGCCTGAGACTGCAGCCTTGGCTCAATTAGTGGAATGTAAAACTGAAGGGGAAAAAAAGGCATTTTAAAACTCAAGCAGGAAAACTATGAGATCTCTTTGTCTATCTGGATGTAAGTATGCCTATGTGTATGTTATAAATATGTTTCTTCCTCCGGATGATATTATCAAAATGAATTTGTGAAAGAGCTCTATTTTACTGAGTTAAGAATAAGCACTTAAAAATCAAATATTTCTAAATATAACAAAAAAACCCCAAATTTTAAAAGGATCATGTGATCTAGGATTAATCTTCAGTAAATGAAAAGTTGTTGGTGACTAATGCAGACATGTCTTTAGAGTCATCAACATTAGATATAATATTTTATTTGGTACCTAGGTTTACTAAATGTCAGTGAGTTCACGTTATCTCTGTTACAAAATCTGTCAACAAGAAAATTTAACTTGGTATGATGATATATTCATAACTGATGAAATAGAGATAAATGCGATAAAATTTTTAGGTGAAGTCTTTAAAGATGATTGTTTTATGGTACCTCTACCTAAAAATAGTTTCTCCAGATTTTTGGTAACTTGAAACTTTAGAGTTTTGCTAAATTAAATGATGGGAACTCACTGACTATCCAGATCATTTCCAATTAAGCTAAAAATACGCATTCATTGCTAAGCATGTCTAAATTTACCTAATTTGCGTTATTGGAGAAAAACTAAAGATGTTTAGATTTATTGGACACACGTCTTGTACCACATTTAGAAAAGGAATCATGCTGTGAGAAAATGTATGCTTCTAGAGGTTGTGGAATATGTTTGTAAGCCTGCCAATCAGGAAATGCGAATGTGACAGACAGTTCACAATTGCTTGTTTCTTGGTTTTCATTATGGATTAAGGTTTTTAAGGGTTAAAACTTATAACAAACATATATGTAATTATATTTGTAGAAATAATTAGGTAAACATTTCATTCAAGGAAAATAAGAGGTGTGTTTTCAGTAAAAGGATTGAAGAAAGGAAAAGTGATTGATACTGTCCTGAAGTGTCTCAAAGAGAGAGATTTAATTATGCTTATTTGGTTTATTAAGTTAAGTTTCATGGAAAACATTGTCAAATAAATGTTCTAGAAATTATATGAAATTCCTGGAAATCTTATATGTCCTGACATAAAATGTTCTCTGTCATCAAAATTGAGGCTCCCAGTAAAGGGACTGGACCCAAGTTTTAGGGAAATGCCCCTTCATGCCAAGGCAACAACAACAGGATCTGTGAAGATTATGGCACAAGTAGATAAAGGCCATTCTGCTTCTACAAAATATCAACCCCTCCTTGTCAGACTTTTGCCATCCTGATATCCCTGTAACATGGCGACAGTCTGCTCCTAAATCGGAGAAATTAGGGTGGGTTAATAATAGCTGTGAATTAAACAGTCAGGGCTACGGGAAACCCAAGATAGCCACTCGGTTCTTCCCGGCTCCCTGGCAAACGCCATTTTTATTCACTGGGTTAAAGCCTTCCATTGCTGACTCACAATAAAAAAGAAATGGTTAGAAAATGTGCTTTCCACCTGCGTATACTTTCCACAATCTCCAGTGATCAAGGCAACCACTTCACTGCGCAAATCCTACAAGACTTTAACAGAAATCTCTCAAACTTCTTAAAAGTATCACTGTCACTATCACCCTCAATCATCAGGCAAGGTCAACAAAACTAAAGGAAAAACTAGACTCAAGCAGAAAAAAAATTAATTACATGGGATTGAGTGAACTGATAAATATGATTATGGTTTTTATGCCTTTTAGTCTGAAATATTACTGGCTTTTAATCTTTGCTTTCCAGATAAAAGGGAACCTTTTCCCTTAAGCTAAATTTTTGGTAAATTATAACCTTTGTCAGGTTATAATTATAACCTTTGTAAATTATAACCTTTTTAAGAATTGAAGCATTTATCTTTTCTCCCTACCTGATTCCTCCTTAATTTGGAATCTCTTAGGTTCCTAGAAGCCTTTCCAGGTGAATAAGGAAGGCCACTTTCCGTAAGAACCTCAAGATACTTTGGAAATTGAGAAGAGAGGAATCCACCTAAATCTGCAGGTATTGCAGCTTGAACCTAATGTCATGGCTTTCCTGGCCTTGAGAGGCCTTTTAAAAGTTCAAATTGAGATCCCTTAGGAAAAGTTCCAATAAATATAAATTTAAAAGAGCCTATACGATCAATTACACCTATGCAAATAATCAGGCCAATTGTATTGAAACCAGACTTCTTTTGCAGAAAAATTAGTCTTAATTTGACTGTGTTTGGTCAAAATGAGGATAATTTAGAGAGAAAAATTAAGTTTCAATAATATACCTTTGCAGATATTGAGGTTTTATATATCCTAAGGTTTTGTGTTTACAACCTACATTCAAGGTGATGCTTTGTTATGTTATGTTATTGTAAAGTTTAATTGAATTATTAAAAGGATATTTGAAGCTTGTTTCTGAATCTGATTACTGTGATTTATCTTTGGATGAAGACCAGATGCTCCATGACCTGCACCTTGGAGATTGTGCAGACTGGTAAAAGACATCATCTGAAGGACTATTTCCAACCTAAATGGAAGGACCCACCCTTGTCAGGTACTCTTAACTAGCTCATGCATAGTGAAACTGAAAGGAATGAACTCTTGAACTCATTTCCCACCTAACAAGGGCCTCTGCATTGGACTGGTCTACAGAGGGGACTGCTCACCTCGAACTTACCTTAAAACAACCATCGAGACAGGACGAGAAGAGGAAGACAACAGTGATGATAGACAGCTGACCCAAGAATCGGGGCCAGGCCTATAAGATCCATCCTACTAGTTCAATTGAACTGTCTACCAAATGTTTGTCTCCCTATCCAAATTGAAAGTTACTGTTTTACTTCTAGATATACTTTTGCCCCAATATTCAGGATGGAAAGAAAATTCTTTGGTAAAGCTCTCACAAAGCACAGCTACAGGGCTAGGCCCTCATAATACCTATCCCTGACTTTTCAGATGTTCCTAATGTGACCACTCACCCAGACCAACCTCCCTCTGACCTAAACTTTCAAGTTTAAACTCTTCAACATATTAATATGTCCATCCCTTGTCTGATACTATCTTCGGTCCTTAGGGACTGAACACAACTTACCCAAGGACCCCCTCCCTCTGTCCCTTAATTGACAAATAGCAGGTTTATGTTTATTAGGACATTATGATACCCCACTGTCTATACCTCAGGAAGTAGATGAACCTCCTTTCTCTCTTCTTTATGGAGTCAAGCAATCTATGTTAGCAAGATACCAAGATACCCGTGGCAAAATCTTTGGGGAATCTTGGTTCCTAATGGAGGAGTGTATGTGAACAAAGAGATGATCAGAAATTTACCAGCCACCGTTGGTCACATAGCCAAAGAGATTGCAGCATTACAGACATCCCTAAATCTGTCAGCCCGATTAGTATCAGATAACCAGGTTGCCTTAGATTCTCTACTGGCTAAACAAGGAGGTGTTTGTGCTACTGCTCTTACTGCTTGTTGCACTTTCATCAACACCTCTGGAGAAGCTGAGACACGCCTAGAAAGAATTTCCCTAGAGGCAAAATGGTTACAAGATGTAAGAAAAACTGACCCTTTGGATTACCTGTTTAAATTGGGAGATTGGGATTGACATATATACACTAATTAATATGTATAAAATAGATAATAAGAACCTGCTGTATAGCACAGGGAACTCCACTTCACTGTACAGTAGAAACTAACACAACATTGTAAAACAACTCTACCCCAATAATAAAATAAATAAATAAAAGCAATAATAAATAAATTACCTGTTTAGCCCCATGGTAAGACATAATCTATAAATGCTGTGGCTATTACCTTACA
Organism: Balaenoptera musculus; assembly: GCF_009873245.2. Classification (NCBI taxonomy): domain Eukaryota; kingdom Metazoa; phylum Chordata; class Mammalia; order Artiodactyla; family Balaenopteridae; genus Balaenoptera; species Balaenoptera musculus. The sequence goes on along the minus strand of NC_045790.1, from coordinate 161,478 downwards.
TAGTAGGATGATTCCAATGTTTCATATTTCTAGGAAGGTGTAAGATCCATAATACAGGCCTTGACCTACATGGATAAATAAGCAAATAAAGAATATGAAAGTTCCATTTGCATATAAATATCAGATAATTAATCTGTAGTTTACATATTGATAGATATGTATTGCTAGGAATAAACCTGTTAAGATTTGTAAAATTTAACAAATATCAAGCAGGGAACAAAAATTTCATCATGATGAGATATGATGTGATGGAGCTGGTAGATCAATAAACCCGTTAACAATTTTTAATAACGGGTGGGACTTTTGAATGTTGGTCATTACAGTGTTCCTACAGTTGAAATACAATAATTTTTCATGGCATTGCCTATGGTTACATTTTATGTGAGAATAATAATGACATACATTGTATTCATTTTAAGTACTATTTTTGTAGTTAGATTTGTAGTTAGTTTTTCTTCAAAACCTTCACAAATTTATGGTGGGCTTGGGTTAATTGTGAGTGGTAGTGGTATAGTAATAAATTTTGGTGGATTGTTGTGCTTAATGGTTTCTAACATTTATTTAAGGGGAATGTTACTACTTTTCAGTTATATAACAACTATGTCGACTGAGCAGTATCCTGAGGTTTGAGATTCTAATAAGAAGATCCTCCTAGGTATATTTCTTTCATAGTATGACAGAAATGCAAATTAAAGCCACAATGTGACATTCATTCACATACAATAAATGGCTGTAATCAAGAACAAACCAATAAAAATCATGGCAACAATGTAGAGAAGTTGGAACCCTTACACATTGCTTGTGGAAATGTAAAATGGTGCAGACCATATGTAAAATAGTGTGGCACTTCCTCAAAAAGATAAAAATACAACTAGAGTTGGGTTTAAGAACTCCACTCCTAGATATATGCCACAAAGAATTGAAACAGGTGTTCAAACAAAAACCTGTACATGAATATTCATGGCAGCATTGTTGACATTGGCCCAATGGTAGAAACAGAAACAATCTGAACAGCCATCAGTGGATGAATGGATAAGCAAAAGAGGGGAGATCTACAAACTTCGATATTATTCTGCCATATACAGAAATAAAGTAAAACGGTGCAGCAGCTGTGGAAAACAGTATGGCAGTCTGTCAAAATCTTAAACATAAACTAATGCATGATCCATCAGTTTCACTTCAGGGAAAATACATAAAAGGTTTGAAAGCAGGGGGTGAAACAGATACTTGTACACCCGTATTCACAGCAGCATTACTCACACTGGCCAGAAGGTGGAAGCAACCCAAGTGTCCATGGATAGATGAATTATATTATTCAGCCTTAAAAACTACAGAAAATCAGACACATGCTACAACACATATAAGCTTTAAAGTCGTCATTCTGCTAAGTGAAATAACCTGGTCACAAAAGAATAGATATATGATTCCACTTCTATGAGGTATCCAGAGAAGTGAAATTCAGAGACAGAAAGCAGAATGGGGTTGACAAGGGTTGAAGAGAGTTGGTGTTTAATGGATGCAGTTTCACTTGGAAAAATGAAAATATACAGGAGATAGATGGTGAGGATATTTGTACAACAATGTGAATGTGGTTAATGTCATAGAACTGTATGCTTAAAATTGTTTAGTCAATATTATGTTTAATAGATTTAATCACAATGGAAAATGTGAATGAAGTACTGATACATGTTACAACATGCATGAACATTGAAAACATCCTAAGGCAATAGAACCATACACAAAAGGCCAGCAGATCATACTTATCTTGTATGCTTTAAATCCACCAAGGTTTGAAAATGAGGCAACTTCTTTAAGAACATGTTCATGCTTTGGGGCAGATGGTGAAAGTTGAACTGAGCCTGTGGATTGGATTAGAAGATGAAAACCGTAATGATTTTCATTTGGGGGCTATGTGGGTGTTCCCTGGAAGAGTGTCCCTTTTGGGATAAAACACACCGGAAGTTGTCATTTAAATTGGCATATGTGGAATATCAATGATGCCTGGAGAATCTGAACTTACTGATTAAGAGTACATTTACTGCTACTACAAGTTTTCCGTATGTTTGAAATTACTGGAAAGTAAATAACTTTTCAAAACAACCATGTCAGTACTATGCCAGAAAAGCAGAGAGGACATCAAATTTCATTATAGGGGACAAGCCCTACCCAGATCCAGTTCACCCAAAGTGGTGAAGCTAATTGCTGTTGTAAGAGGAGTCCACCTGTTATGAAGAGGCACCGCAGGAAGATTATATTCAGAGCCACTATGTTTTGGGTGCTGCATATGACCTGGGATATGGTAGAAACAATGGGATCTTTCTTTGAATTACAATTTTCCACAACAAACCACCAAAAAAAACTGCTACAGGTAATAAATGAATTTAGTAAAGTTGCATGACACAAAAGCAATCAGTTGAGTTTCTATACACTAATAAAGAAGTATCAGAAAGAAAAATTATGAAAATAATTCCATTTACAATTGCATCAAAAAGAACAAAATACCTAGATATAAATTTAACCAAAGACATGAAAGGCCTGCATGCTGACACTATAAGACACTGATACAGAAACTGAAGAAGAAACAAATAGAAAAATATTCTGTGGTCCAGCACTGGAAGAATATTGTTAAAACGTTATCTAGCCAAAGCAGTGTACACATTCAATTCAATCTCTAACAAAATTAAAGTGGCATTTTCCACAGAAACAGAACAATCCTATCATTTGTGTGGAACCAAAACGGACCCCAAGTAGCCAAAGTGATCCTAAGAAATGAGAACAGGCTGGAGTCGTGTGGCTCCCTGACTTCAAACTACACGGCAAAGCTACAGGAACCAAAACAGTGTGGAATTGGCACAGAAACAGGCACGTGCACCAAGGAACAGGACAGAGAGCCCAGAAATAACCCCACACATATGTGGTCAGTTAATTTACGACAAAGCTACCGAGGACACACAGCAGGGAAAGTCTCCTCAATAAATGATGCCGAGAAAACTTGATACTGTCTGCACCGCACACAAAACTACCTAAAACCCACACTTTACCACATCAAGCCCTTCCTCTGCTGGGTCCTCTGAAAATGGAACCCCCTCAGCAGTCAGCCGCAAACAGGAAGCTTCTCCCCACTTTTTTTTCACCTTTTACCCCCATGGTGGCACCTCCCAGACACTGGGTTCCTGTTGCGTGGATGAGGTCCAGTGTCGTCCAGAAGGTGAAGGTCCAGTACGTCCTGAAGAGATTGAACTTCTGTCTGTGCCGACTCAGCCGGGCATTGTCCAGAAGCCAAAGCCCTGGCAAGACCTGAGAGGTCCAGGCTCCTGTCAGCAGCAGCAGGAGCCAAGTCCGAGCATGGAATCAAGTCCCCCAGCTGAGCACGCAGGAGCCTCAAAAGTGAGAGAGGCGGACTTGGCTCTGCCAGCTGGTGTGTGCAGGCCTCGTCGCCTACAGTCCACCGGAGGCCCTGCTCCCAGCTGGCAGGTCTGATGAAGCCACTAAATTTGAACACTGAAACTGAAATGCAGGCAAAAGTCCCATGACAAGCCACAAATGGAAAGAAAAATATTTGCAAACTACTTATCTGATAAAGGATTTGTACTCAAATTATACCAAGAACTCTAGAACAAACAACCCCATTAAAAATGGGTAAATATCTGAATGGAGACCTGGCCAAAGAAGACGTACAGATAGTAAATAGGCATACAAAAATGTGCTCAACATCTTATACCCTTAGGGAATGACAACTTAAAACAACAATGAGATAGCACTGCACAACTATTAACCTGCTGACCTCCAAAGAAATGACACTACCGACTGATGCAGGATGAGGCGCCATGGAAACTGCCCTTCACTGCTGCTGAAAGGACTGTACAGCAAAGTTAAACAAGTCTCACCTGAGGAGCCCTCATCCTGCCGCCAGCATTGAAGACAGCTGCTCTGAACAACTAGGTCCAAACAAAACAAGGATGCAATTAAGCACAGCACCTCTATTCATAATGGCTAACAACTTAAGGACATCAGTATGTCCTTCAGGAGATGAATGCATAAGCAAACTGCGGTACATCCAGGTCAGGGGAGCAAACGATGCCACCCCAAAACTTTGGCCTGATTGTTTAAAAAAAGAAGACACAATTTCTGAAAACCAAGTCAAGTTTTCCCTTTTGTGAGGGAAATTTACATTCATAAGGGAAATCTCCATTTAAAAGGCTGGCTCCCCTCTCTGTACCAGGAATAGAAGGATGACTAAATCTCAAGAAACTGTTATCAAAGGAGAAGGCCTGACTTAAATCTGCAGAACAAATATACCCTTGTTTTCTTCTGTTTCTAAACGAAGATGTTACTTAAGGTGATGGCTTGGGCCATTTCAGGGACTTACTCACCTTTACCATGCATGTAGGAGGTACGAATGCTATTAAACTTCTCTTTGTTTTTCTCCTGATAATCTTTTATTACAAGGGGTAGGGGCTGTTTTCAACCAAGAACCTAGGAGTGTAGAGGGAAAATTATTTTTCCTCCTATACATGTGCTTCAGAATACTACTCAGAAATAGGAAGGAATAAACCATCAACCCATACAAAAAACATGGGTGAATCATACACATATATTGCCAAGTGAAAAAATCCAATCTGAGGAGGCTACACACTGTATGACCCCATTTCTATGACATTCTGGAACTAGTAAAATAAAGATGGGAAAAGTTTATGGGTAGGGGTTGAAATGTCCCATGTGATACTTTAGTGATGGAGACCTGCCCCTATGTGTTTGTCTAAATACATAGATATTTACAACCCAACAAATAAATCATAACATACTCAAATCTAGTTATTTAGGATGTGAGAGTGTCACAGGATAAATACAGAATGTGACAAAGAATCTAACTGATTTAGAAATGTATGAAAAAAACTCACTGTTGGTGGTGGGACAAAATGGGCTGACCTAAGTAACTATGGAAAAGAACAGAACTGGAGAGCAAAGGCAAAATGTACCATCTGTAAATACTGGACTCTGTAAGTTCTTTCCCATGGGGCTAGGAGCTAACAATACTGAAACTACCACATCTGTAATCTGGAATGGAGCAAGCAATGAATTCAGTATATGACAGAAGTGGAAGCCAGGTATCTTACATTTGGGGTGGGAAGGTACATATAAACAAAGGCAGAAGGTTACAATTTGCATGTAACAATGGATAGAGTAGACTTCCTCAATTTGAAAAACTTTGGTGCATCAAAAGGTGATATCCAGAGAGAGAAAACACAACCCACAGAATGGAAGAAAATATTTGCACATAACATATCTGACAAAAGCCTGTTCTTCAGAATACATCAAGAATGTTTACAAATCAACAAAAAGATAACCCAAATTTTAAAAAGGAAAAGGACTTGAATAGACCCTTCTCCAGACAACAAATACAAATAGTCAACAAACACATGAAAATCTGGCAAACATCAGTAGTCGTGATGGAAATGCAAATTAATACCATAATCCAGTACTCCTCACACACAATGGAATGGTTATAATCAAAAAACAGAAAATATCAAATGTTGGCAATGATGTAGAGAAACTGGAACCCTTAAACTTTGCTTAGGGAAATGGAAAATGGTGCAGCCTATGTTTACAATATTTTGGCATTTCCTCAAAAAGATAAAAAACACAATTATATGATTTAACAACTCCACTCCTAGATACAGACCTCAAAGAATTGAGGACAGGTGTTCAAACAGAAACTTGTAAATGAATAGTCACAGCAACACTATTCACATTGGCCAAACGGTAGAAACAACTGAAACAGCCATCAAAGGGTGAATGGATAAACAAAATGGGTAGATCCATAAACTGTCCTGTTATCCTGCCATATACAGGAATAAAGTAATATGTTGGTGCTACTGTAGAAAAACATAATGGTAGTTCCTCAAAAACTTAAACAGAGTTAATGTATGATCTTTCAATTCCACTTCAGTGTATATACAGATATTTGTACAAAGATATTCATAGCAACATTATTCACAATGCTGCCAAAGGTGGAAGCAATCCACGTGTACATTTGACAGATGAATGAATAAATACAATGGATATGATTCAGCCTTTAAAGCTAAAGTAATTCTCACACATGCTACAATGTGGATGAACCTTGACATCACCATGCTAAGTGAAATAAGTCAATCACAGAAGGACAAATATTGTACGATTCCACTTATATAAGGTATCCAGAGAAGTCAAATTCAGAGACAAAAAGAATGTCGTCGCCAGGAGCTGAGGGCAGTTAGTTAATGCATACAGTTTCCCTTGAGAAAAATGACAAGTTCTGGAGATGGACCGTGAGGATATTTGTACAACAATGTGAGGTAGTTAATGCCACAGTATTTTACACTTAAAATGTTTAAATGGTAAATGTCATGTTACATATTTTTAATCACAATGAAGAGAAATGAATGAAGTACTGATATATGTTACAACATGGATGAATATTGACAACATCCTTAGTGAAAAAAGCCATACAGAAAAGGCCACCCAGATCACATACTCATCTTGTGCACCTTAAATCCATTAAGACTGTCAAAATAAGGGAAAATCTCAGTAATAGTTTCAGAAAAAGAAAGCTGGATCACAATGGAAAAAGTCAGTTTCAAACAGCTTGGACAGCCGGTGAAAGCTGAAGTGGGCTTGTGGATTAAACTGTAACGTGGGAACCATATAATTTCTTCATGTTGGGGGTTATGTGATGGTTCTCAGGGACAGTATCCCTGTTAAAACACACTGAAGTATTTTGTGGGAAGTGGCAAATGTGAATACTTTTTACTGTTTTGGAAAGTTTTCTGTAACCATGTCAATACCATTCCAGAAAAACAGAAAAGACATCAAACTTTGTTATAAACGCCAAGACTTACGCAGATCCAGTTCAACCAAAGCTGTGATGCTAGCTGGCCTCTCAGGAGTCCACATGGTATTAAGAGACACAGGGAGAAGATTACATCAGGAGCCACCATGTCTCGGGTGCTGTGTATGACCTGGGATACAGCAGAAACAGAGGGATCTTAGAATTACAATTTTTTCACATCACACACACAAAAATTTGTCGGAGTAAAATTCAGTAAAGTTGTAGAATAAAATATCCATATACAAAAATCAGCTGAGTTTCTATACACTAATATCAAACCACCGAAAGGGGAAATAAAACAATCCCGTTTATAACTGCATCAAAAAGAACAAAATACCAAGGAACAAATTTAACCAAGGACATGAAAGACTTGTACTGGGAAAACTATAATGCACTGATAGAAAATATGAAGACACAAATAAATGGAAAACTATTCCATACTCACAGATTGGAAGAAGTACTATTATTAAAATGCCCATTCTACCCAAAGCCGTTTGCAGATTCAATGCAATCCCAATCAAATTTCCAATGGCATTTTTCATAGAAATAGAAATAAAATTCCTAACATTTGTATGGAACCACAGAGGACCTTGAACAGCCAAAGCGATCCTGAGAAAGGAGAACACAGCTGGAGGCATCTCCTCCCTGACTCCAGACTGTATCACGGAGCTGTAGTAACCACAGCAGTGTGGAAACTGGCACAAACACAGACACACAGACCAGAGCCCACAAATAAACCCATGTGTGTATGGTTAGTTAATTAATGACAGTGGTGTTGCAGGAAGGGGGACCCCTACCAGGGCCCAAGAGTGGGCTCTTGTCTAACACTCGGATATGAACTGTCCGAGGAGACACACGTGCTGACAAAGCAAGAGACGTTACTGAGAAGGGGCGCCTGGGCAGAGAGTAGCGGGGTAAGGAAACCCAGGAAGACTGCTCTCCATGTGGCTCACAGTCTCGAGTTTTATGGTGATGGGGTTAGTTTCCGGGTTGCCTCTGGCCAATCAGCTTGCTTGGCTCATATTTGGTCCGACTCAGGGTCCTTACTGGTGGCACACGCATCTCAGCCAAGATGGAGTCCAACAAGGAGGATTCTGGGAGGTTGGCAGGATATATTATGGGCTGGTGTCTCCTCCCTCCTTTTGGCCCTCCCGACTTCTCCCAGTTAGTTTTCAATGGCAGCCTCATGTTCCTTACCAGGACCTTCTGTCGTGAGACAACTCATGCAAGTGGTTATCATGGTGTGTGGCCAAGGTGGGCGGTTTCGGTCAATGATTCCCTTACAGTGGGGCCAAGAACAGACAGCAGAGAAAGGACAGTCCCATCAGGTAAAGGTGCTGAGAAAACTAGACACCACCCTCCAAATAATTAATTAGAAACCATATGGAATGAAATGAATATAGACACAAACTTGACAACTTACACAAAAACTCACTCAAAACTGTCCATAGACAAACTTAAATTACAAACTATAAAAAATTCTAGAAGAACACAAAACAAAACAAAATCTATCAATACATGACCTTGGGTCTGGTGATGAATTTTAACACACAACACCAAAAGCCAATCTATGAAAGAAAAAAAAAATAGCAATGTGGACTTCATAAAATTAAAAATTTCTACTCTGTGAAAGACCTTATTCAGAAAACCAAAAGACAAACCACATACTGGGAGAAAAATATTTGCAAAACACATATGTAATAAAGGATCTGTACTCAAACTGTACCAAAAACTCTAGAACAAAAAACACCATTAAAAATGGGTAAAGATCGGAACAGACTCCTGGCCAAAGAAGACATACAGAGTGTAAATATGCATACAAAAAAATACTCAACATCATATACCATTAGGGAAACACAAAACAATGGGATAGCCCTGAACACCTATTCGAACTGCTAAACTGCAAAAAATGACAATATCAATTGTTGGAGGGGGAAGAACAGGAAGGTCTCCTTCTTGGCTAGTAGAGTACAGGTACAGTCACTTTAGAAGACAGTTGGCAGGTTTTTTTTCAAAAACTAAACAAGTCTCCCCATAGGATCCAACAATCAGACCTCAGTATTTAGCCAATTGCTTTGAAAAACTGTGCTCAGACAAAAACGAGCATAAAATTATGTACATCAGCTCTATTCGTAATGGCTAAAAGCTTAAAGATATTAGGATGTCCTTCTGTAGATGAATGCATAAGCAAACTGAGGCACCCCCATGTCAGGGGAGCAGAATAGGGACCCCAACATATGTTTGACATAAGGATTATTTGGGGTCAATTAATTTTTAAAACTTGCAAACACCAGAGAATACCTGTAAACCCATAAGAAGTTGCCTTTTCATTGTGTCCAAACAGGATCCACAGGAGTCAGACTCTGAATGTGGAGAAGCTTCAAGAAAATTTAACCAAATTTTTTATGTTTTCATATTTTAGGTATGTACAAAGATATACAATTTTACAAACTGTCACAAATGACTTAAAAAGCTCTGTCAATAAAAAATAAAATGCAAAGTGGTATTAAAAAAAAAGAAGTTGCCTTTTTATGAGGGAAATTTACATTTATTAGGGAAATCTCCACTTGTAAGGGTGTCTCCCTCTCTGTACCAGTAATTGAAGGCTAAATAAATCTCAAGAAACTCTTGTCAGTGAAAAAGGCCTGACCTAAATCTGCACACCAGCCATAACCACGTTTACTGTGCTTTGCCTGATAACCCCCATTACTGGCTACTTTCCTCCCCTGACATTTTCCTTTTATCTTTAGCTGAAGATAACATTTAAGGTGATGGCTTGGGCCACTTCAGGGGGTTATTCAGTTTTCCTCGGTATCTACCGTATATACCAGAGACATACAAGTTATTAAATTTGATTTTTTCTCCTGTTAATCTGCCTTTTATAACAGTGGGGACTCTCAACCAAGAACAAAGAAGAATAGAGGGAAAATTATTTTTCCTCTCATACAATTTAGCAATAGAAAGAAATAAACCATTAACCCATGCTAAGACAAGGACATGTATATTGCTAAGCCTGTAAAATAAAATATGTGTCCTTAAAGAATCACAAGTTGTTTTAGGGTAGAGGTAAAATAAGTAGATAGACTGTCATGAATTATTTTATGGTAAGGTTCCATTAAGTAAATAGGTTGTCATGAGTTTCTGGAAGATGTTCTGTATGACTTTATCAAGTAAAAAACATACAAACAAAATGAACTCTAAAATAAGGGAAATACAAGCAGACCAATTAACATCCCGGGTCCCCTTCTCCCTGCTAACTGTCCTCATGTTTTTCTGGGGTTTCCCTCTCCCGGGACATAGAAGGAACAGGCACAGAGTCATCTGGCAGCTCCCCTTAGATCTGACCCCATCCGGTGTCTTCATCTCCCCCAGACACGCCCGCCCAGTGAGGACACTGTACCAGAGGGAGTCTCAGAAATCACTGGTCCTGATGTGTCAGGACTTTTTTGATTACAAGGAACTAGACACACTTACTCAAGTAAAATAAATTAATATTTTAAATGGTGGAAATAAATTAATACTGGCAAGAGGCAAGTTTAAGGGTGGGTTTGGACGTAACAGGTCCAGGGGCTCACACTCTTCCAATCTGACCTGGTCCCTCTTCAACCCTCCATCCTGCTGAGTGCCTTGGGATGGCCCCAATTCACAGGCACAGTCTCTGTCACTGCGCCCGGGGCTTCCAGCAACTCCAGACTGACACCCACCCAATGTCCATTCTATCAATACCTGGAAGGGTTTCTCCCTCCCTAGGGCTCCATGAAAACCCATGGCTTGGGATGCCTTTGGCTTGGCTTGGGTCACACTCCCATCCTTGAACCCATCACAGCAAGCCGAGGACGGAAAATGGGACTAGCTAGGTGTGGACCATACACCCAGCTTCCAGGTGGGTGGAACATGGCGTCAGCCCTCTGAAACTGTTTGCACTGGAAGCAGGTGAGAGGTAGTTCCCAAAGGGAAGCTGACGTGCTGCACCTGGACATGAGGACAGATGCTGGCCCGGTCAAGGCATGAGATCCCACGTCACCGAGAGCCCGCGGCACAGCACAGAACCTGAAGCCCAAGGCAGGAAGGGATTCACGGAGGGTCAGCGGCTGCAGCCCCCCATCCAGTGTTCTTGCTGTCCTCCTGGGACGGCAAGAAGCTCTTCCACTTGCTGAAAAGCAAGACTGGTGGTGATGGTGGTAAACACCAGGCTCCTGCCTTGGGCACTGGGTCCTGGAATATCAGAGACCACCCAGAATAGTCTGTGTGCCCTCAGAAAACACACAGACCTCATTTGTGTCTCTGGGAGGTGGGAGCCCAGGAGTCACACCTGCTCCCTGGACACAGGAATCACCCATCCTTGATGAACAAATGTGCTCATTTTCCAGTCTCTTCTCTCTCCTTCACGAAGAGCAGAACCAGATGCTAGGCTGGTAAGGAAATTCTTGCTCAATTAATTATCAGGAAGCTCAAGGATTATTGCATACCATGGAATCCATAGCTGGCAGGCTTTCTCCAAAGGCCCCACGGATGCACGTGGCTCTCCAAGACCATACAGCCTTGGTGTGAAACCGCCTATTGGGAGGCCCAGTTGCTTCCATATCATTGATTCTTAATGAGTATGAATGTCAAAACTTTGGCTACAACTGTGAGGCCAAAGGATTGCAGGGCCACGGTCTGCTGTCTGGTTTTGTGGCCAGGGCCATACGCAACGTTTGGTGGGTTATTACCTCACTTGGCAGGTTAAGAGGCTGTGAGCAGGAGGCCCTTTTCTCAACCACATGGATGTAGAGAACTGAAACATCCCAAGGGGCCGTCTATGCTGCCCCAGGTAGCTGTTCAACTGCCCAGCAGCAAGGTCAGCTCAGTAATTGGTCATGGGGGCTTAACAGGGCCCAGGCTGGCCTGAGCTAGAGGAACAGAGATGCCTGCCAAATGGTCAAAAGTCAAGGTCTGCACAATGTTCATTGCAGCTCTACTTACAATAGCCAGGACATGGAAGCAACCTAAGTGTCCATCAACAGATGAATGGATAAAGAAAATGTGGCACATATATACAATGGAATATTACTCAGCCATAAAAAGAAACAAAATTGAGTTATTTGTAGTGAGGTGGATGGACCTAGAGTCTGTCATACAGAGTGAAGTAAGTCAGAAAGAGAGAAACAAATACAGTATGCTAACACATATATATGGAATCTAAAAAAAAAAAATGGTCATGAAGAACCTAGGGGCAAGACGGGAATAAAGACGCAGACCTATTAGAGAATGGACTTGAGGACACGGGGAGGGGGAAGGGTAAGCTGGGACGAAGTGAGAGAGTGTCATGGACATATATACACTACCAAATGTAAAATAGCTAGCTAGTGGGAAGCAGCCGCATAGCACAGGGAGATCAGCTCGGTGCTTTGTGACCACCCAGAGGGGTGGGATAGGGAGGGTGGGAGGGAGGGAGATGCAAGAGGGAAGAGATATGGGGATATATGTATATGTATAACTGATTCACTTTGTAATAAAGCAGAAACTAACACACCATTGTAAGGCAATTATACTCCAATAAAGATGTTTTAAAAAAAAGAAGTCAAGGTCTGTCCTGTCTGAGACCTGATGGTCTACTGACACCCACTCAGATGGGACAAAGGATCCCCCCAGTCCCAGGAGGGTCCCACCAGCCCTCAAGAAGGTAGCCCCTGAGGGCTGGCCAGTCGCTGCACCCAGTCCTGTATAAGTCCACACATGTCTTCTGAGTGCCCTCCTGTCTGGGCTCTGCTGGAACCTGGGGCTGCCCAGGCAGAGTGGGCCAGCACCATCCTTCCCAGGTGGGAGGGAGGGCAGAGAGAAACCCTTCATGACTTCTGACCGTCTCCACACCCTTGACTGAGGTTGAGTTGGATGTGAAACAGTCCAAGACAATACAGACATTTCATTCTTCTCTCAGAGCCCAGGACTGGGGGACAAAAAAAAGTGGCCCAGCACAACACCCTGACTCACATGTGACCCTGGGAGAATGCTGTCCATCTGGGAGCCTCAGAGAGATGGAGAGGGAGAAGGGGGATGAGGGAACGTTATCGTTAAACCTAACTCTAACCCTAACACGATAACTTGTAACCCTAACCTCTAATCCTAAACCTAACAACCCTAATCTGAGACACGGGACCCTTAACCCTGGCCCCCAGCCTCTAACCCCTGATCCTGACCCTTTAACCATGACCCTCTACCCTGACCCTCCAACCCTGACCATAACCCTAAACTGTGACCCTAAACCAACTCTGACCACAGACCTAAAACGCAGTGAACTGTATACCGAGGGATGACTGTATAAATTCTGAATAAACCTAGGGAATAAATCTTCATAACCCTGCATTTAGCGATGGTTTCTTAAATCTGACACCAAAGTAAAAGAAATGAAAGAAAAAAAAATAAATTGTATTTCCTCAAATTTAAAAAACCTTTGTACATTAAGAGATGCTATTTAGAAAGTTAAAGACAGTCCTCAGAATGGAAGAAAATATTTGCACATTATATATCTGATAAGAGTCTGTTCCTCAGAAGCTATAAGAAATTTTACAGTTTATCCAAACAAGATAAAGAACCCAATTTTCAAAATGGACAAAGGACTTGCACAGACCATTCTCCAAACAAGACAAAAAAATGATCAACAATAAAAAATAAAGAAAATAAAATTAAAAAAAAAAAAAAAACGGTCAACAAGCACATGAAAAGATGTCAAACATCAGCAGTCAGGATGGAAATGCAAATTAATACCATAATATGATAGCCCTTCAAACATACAAGAATGGTTATAATTAAAAAAAAAAAACTAAAAAGTAACAAATACTGGCAAAAATATAGAGAAAAGGGAGCTTTTAAACAGGGCTTATGGAAACATAAAGCGGTGCAGCCTATGTGTACAATACTTTGACATTTCCTCAAAAAATTAAATGTACAATACAATGTGGTTCAACAACTTCATTCCTTGTTATAAACACCAAAGAATTGAAAACAGGTGTTCAACCAAAAACTCGTACATGAATATTCATTGCAGCACTGTTCACGGTAGCCAAAAGGTAGAAATAATTGAAATGTCCCATCAACAGGTGAGTAGACAAACAAAATGGGGTATATCCATAAAGTAAGATATTATTCTGCCATATAAACGAACAAAGTAAAATGGTGCAGCCACTGTGGAAAACAATATGGCAGCTCCTCAAAGAGTTAAGCATAGAGTTGATGTGTGATCCATCGATTCCACTTCAGGGTATTTACTCAAAATATTTGAAAGCAGGGACTGAAACAAATATTTGTACACTCCTACTGATAGCAGCATCATTAACAATAACAAAATGTGGAAGCAACCCTAGTGTCTATTGACAGATCAACGGATCAATAAAATGTGGTACATAATACACAAGGAATATTATTCAGCCTTGGAAACTGAGGAAATTCTGACACAAGCTATAACGTGGATGAACCTTGAAGTCACTACGCTAAGTGAAATAAGTCAGAGTAGGACAAATTATCTGATTCCACTTCCATAAAATATCCAGAGAAGTCAAGTTCAGAGACAGAAAGGATGTGGTTGTGAAGGGCTGAGAGGATTTAGTGTCTAATGGATACAGTTTCACTTGGGGAAAATGAAAAAGTTCTGGAGATGGAAGGCAGAAATGTAGAAACGGAAATGTAGTTGATGCCCCTGAACTATATACTTAAAGTGATTTAAATGGTAAAGGCTATGCTATGTATTACGTTTTGATCACAACGAAAAAAATGAAGTGCTGATACGTGTTACTACAAGGATGAACACTGACAACATATTAAGTGAAAGAAGCCATGCAGGAAAGGCCGCCCAGATCATAAACTCATCTTGTGCACTTTAAACCCATCAATGTTTTGAATATGAGGAAAAATCTCAGTAATGCTTACTGAAAAAGAAAACTGGATCAGAATGGAAAAAGACATTTCCATAGTGTCAGGGCAGATGGTGAAAGTTGAAGTGGGCCTGTGGATTGGATTAGTATGTGGAAACTGTAATGAGCCTCATTTGGGGGTTATGTGCTGGTTCCCTGGGAGAGTGTCACTGTTCGGGGTAAAACACACGGGAGTATTTTGTGTGAAGTGCCAAATGTGAGTACTCTGTACTGCTATTTAAAGTTTTCTATACATTTGAAATTATTGGAAAATAAATTATTTTTCGAAACAACTGTGTCAATAGCAGGACAGAAAAGTAGAAAAGACATCCAACTTTGTTATAGAGGCCACCCTACCCAGATCCTGCTAATCAAAAGTGATCATGCTAACCGCCCTTGTAGGATTTCACATGTTTTAAGGGGAACTGTGGGAAGATTATAATAGTAGCCACTGTGTCCTGGGTGTTGTGCATGACCTGCTGCGGTAGAAACAGTGGGGTTTCTAATTCCAGTTTTCCGCATCAAACCACAAAAAAACTGTTAGAACTAATAAATGAATTCAGTAAAGCTGCAGGATACAAAATCAATACACTAAAATCACTTGTGTTTCTATACACTAATAAGGAACCATCTGAAAGAGAAATTGAGAAAACAATCCCATTTACAATAACATCAGAAAAAACAAATACCTAGGAATGAATTTAGCCCGAGACATGAAAGCCCTGCACACTGAAAATGTGAAGACACAAATAAATGGAAAGATAGCCTGTGCTCATGGATGAAAAAATTAGCAGTGTTAAAATGTCCATTCTACCCAAAACAATATACACATTCAATGCAACTCCTACCAAAATTCCAGCAGCATTGTTCACAGAAACTGAACAAAGAATTCTAACATTTCTGTGGTCCACAAAGGACCCCGAACAGCCAAGGGGATCCTGAGAAAGGAGAGCAGCAGCTGGAGGAAACTCACTGCCTGACTTCAAACCATATTACAAAGGTACATTAAGCAAACAGTACAGAAATAGCACAGGAAGAGGCCCACGGACCAGAGGGACAGAACAGAGCCCAGAAATAAGCCCACACACACGTGGCCAGGTAACTGATGCCAAAGCTGCCAAGGACATACAGCAGGGAAAGGACACTCCCCTCAATAAACTGCCTGGAAAATGGAACATCACAAGCCCAAGAGGGACACTGGACACCGTCTGCACCACACACAAAACTCACTGAAACCCACCATTTTCCACACCAAGCCCTTCCTCCGCTGGGTCCTCTGAAGACTAACCAGCCCCACCCCAGCCCCCAGCAGTCAGCCACACACATGAAGCTTCTCCCTCATGCTTCCTCACCTCTTCTCCCCACGGCGGCACCTCCCAGCCGGGCCTGAGGAAACCGAGCTCGTCTCAATGTGGTGCAGGCCCGCGCTGTCCTGAAGCCAAACCCCTGGCGGGTCCGGAGGGGACCAGGCTCCGGTCAGCTGTGCAGGGAGCCAAGTCGGACGACAGAACAGGCGGGGGCTGCACTAGAAAGAGGGGCGGGCTTGTCGCATTCTGCTCCCAACCTAGCAAATGCAGGCCTCACCCTCTCCAGTTCAGTGGAGGCAAGTCCTGCGCTGGCCATCCTGCTGCAGCCACTAAATTTTGAAAATTCAAAATGAAGGAGGCAAATATCCCATGACGTCTCGATAAAGAGTTATAGAACAATAAGAAACGATATGCAATGAAATGAATGTAGACACAAACTTTACAACTTACACCAAATGTCATTCAAAATTGTCCACAGACAAATTTAAAACAGAAAACTATAAATATTACAGAAAAAAATGTAGAAGAAAATCTACATGGCCATGGGTTTGGTCACGTAGATCATGAGCTTTGACTTCTAACACACAACAGGAAAAGCCCACAAATAAAAGGAAAAATAATAACGTACTTTATAAAATTAAAAATTTCTACTCGGTGAACTACTTTATTCAGAAAACCAAAAGAGAAGCAATAACCTGGGAGAAAAAATATTTGCAAAACATATATCTGATAAAGAATTTGTATGCACATTATCGCAACTATAAAGCAAACACTTTCATTACAAATGGGTAAAGATCTGAACAGACACCTGGCCAGAGAGGATAAACAGATAATAAGTGGACAAAAACATGATCAACACTGTACACCATTAGAGAATTACCAATTAAAACAGCAAGACAGCTCTACACCCCGTGAGAACTGCTAAGCTCCTCCCACATGACAATACCGATCACTGGAGGGTGGGGAAGAGCAGCGACTCTTCATCACTGATGGGACGCACAGACGGCCTCCTGAGATACAGTCTGGCAGTACTTTCCAAGCCAAATGGGTCTCACACCTTGAGATCCATCCATCACGCCTCCAGTATTCACATAACTGCTTTGAAAAACAGTATCCAAACAAAAACAAGGATGCTATTATGCACAGAACTTCTACTCATAACGTCTAAACCTCACAGGAATCAGGATGCCTTCAGAAGATGAATGCCTAAGCTAACTGGGGTACACCCATGTGAAGGGGAGCAGAATATGACACCCCGAGACATGGAATTTCAAGAGAAGCTAAGGAGCTAAAACAATTTTTAGAAAGAAAATCAAAGTTGGAGGCTCACACTTCCCAATATCAAATGTTAATATAAAGCAACAGCAAATAGAATACTGTGACACTGGCATAAAGATATACATAGGGATGAATGGAACTGAACGCAGATCCCAGAAATAAACCCACCCATCTAGGATGAACTGATTTTAGGTAACAGTCAACAAAATTAAATTGGGGGAAAACAGTGTTTTCAACAAGTGATGCTAAGCAATTGGCTATCCACATGCAGAAGAAGCAACTGTCTATCCTTGCCTCGTACCACATAGAAAAAGTAATTCAAAACAGGTAACAGGCTTAAATGTAGTAAACTACAGTCAATCCCCTATATTCATGGGTTCCACATCCGTGGATTCCACCAACTCCAGACAGAAAATATTAGAAAAAAAATTATGGTTAAGTTTCAAACGGCAAAATGTGAATTTGTCATGTGCCAGCAACTATTTACATAGCATTTACATTATATTTACAACATTTATGTAGCATTTACATTGTATTAGTTATAATAAGTAATCTAGAGATAATTTAAAGTGTACAGGAAGATGTGCCCAGGTTATATGCAAATACTATACCCTTTTATACGAGACTTCAGCATCCGTGGATTTTATTGTCCCTGGGTGTTCTGGAACCAATCCCCCACAGACATCAAGGGACTACTGTATAAACTCTCCAAGAAAACATGGGGATTAATCTTCACAACCTTGGATTTAGCAATGGTGTCTTAGATCTGACACCAAAGCACAAGCAACAAAATAAAAAATAGGTAAATTGGATTTCTTTAAAATTACAAACTTTTTGCATCAAAAGATTCAATCCAGAAAGTGAAAAGACAGCCCACAGAAGAAAATATTTGCACATTATGTACTGATGAGTTTTTTTTTGTTTGTTTGTTTTTAATTTATTTATTTTATTTTTGGCTATGTTGGGTCTTCGTTTCTGTGCGAGGGCTTTCTCTAGTTGCGGCGAGCGGGGGCCACTCTTCATCGCGGTGCGCGGGCCTCTCACCGTCATGGCCTCTCTTGTTGCGGAGCACAGGCTCCAGACGCGCAGGCTCAGTAGTCGTGGCTCACGGGCCCAGCTGCTCCACGGCATGTGGGGTCCTCCCAGACCAGGGCTCGAACCCGCGTCCCCTGCATTGGCAGGCAGATTCTCAGCCACTGCGCCACCAGGGAAGCCCTGTACTGATGAGTTTTTAACCAAATTACATCAAGAACTTTTACAACTCATCAACAAAAAGACAAATAACCCAATTTTAAAAATGGACAAAGGACTTGAATAGACTGCTCTCCAAACAAGACATACAAATGGTCAACGAGCAGATGAAAAGATGTCAAACATCATTAGTCATGATGGAAATGCAAAGTAAAACCACAATGCAAGAACTCCTTCACACATTCTAAAATAGTTATAATCAAGAAAGCTAAAAATAACAAATCTTGGCAACAATGTAGAGAATTTAAAACCCTTAAATATTACTTGTGTAAAGATAAAATGGTGCAACTTATGCTTACAATATAAATATACAAATACAATATTCTTCAAAAACTCCACTTCTAGATATATATAGGCCGAAGAGTTGAAAACAGGTGCTCATACAGAAACCTGTACACATATATTGATAGTAGCACTGTTGACAACAGCCAAATAGTAGAAACAAGGCAAATGTCCATCAATGGGTAAATCTATAAACAAAATGGGGTAGATCCATAAACTGCCATATTATTCCACCATAAAATTTATAAAGTATAATGGTACAGCCTCTGTGGAAAACAGTATAGCAGTTCCTCAAAAAATTCAACATAGAATTAAGGTATGATCCATTAATTCCACATCAAGAGTATATACTCAACAGATTGAAAGCAGAGACTGAAAGAAATATTTGTACACATATCTCTTTTTGTACATATTTGTACATATTCATAACAGCATTAATCACAATAGCAAAAGGTGGAAGTGACCCAAGTGTCCCCTGATGGATGAATGGATAAACTAACTGTATCGTACACAGGACGGAATATTATTTAGCCTTAAAAACTAAGGAAATTCTGACACACACTACGATGTATGTGAACCCTGAAGTCATTCTGACAAGTGAAATAACCCTGTCACAAAAGGTCAAAAATGATATGATTCCACTTATACGAGGCACCCAGGCAAGTCAAATTCAAAGGCAGAAGGGAGAATGCAGTTGCCAGGGGCTGAGGGGAATTAGTGTCTAATGGCTACAGAGTTTTGCTGGTGAAAATTGAAAAGTTCTGGAGATGGATGGTGAGGATATTTGTACAACGATGTAAATGGAGTTAATGTCATAAAACCGTATACTTAAAACCATTTAAATGGAATATTTCATGTAACGTATACTTAATCACAACAACAACAAAAAATCAGTACCAATACATGTTACAATATGGATGAACACTGAAAACACCCTTAGTTTAAAAAAACAAAAAAAGACATACAGAAAAAGCCAACCAGATCACCTACTCACCTTGTGTGCTTTAAATCCATCAAAGTTGTGAAAATGAGAGAAAGTATCAGTAATGGTCCCCAGAAAAGAAAACTGGATCAGTATGGGAAAAGACATTTCCGTTGACTTGGGGCAGCTGGTGGAAGCTGAAGTGGGCCTGTGGATTGGATTCTAATGTGGAAACCACGATAATAATTTCCTCATTAGGTGGTTACCTGCTAGTTAGTTGCCTGGAAGAGTGCCCTGGTGTGGGTAAAACACACTGGAGTATTTTGTGTGGAGTGGCTAATGCAGTGAAGCAAGGACGGCTGGGGAATCTGAGGGTGCAGATACACAGGGCTTTGTTCTGCTATTGGAAGTTTTCTGTATGTCTGAAATTATTGGAAAGTAAATAACTTATCAAAACCACACCAGAGGGGCTTCCCTGGTGGCGCAGTGGTTGAGAATCCGCCTGCCAATGCAGGGGACACGGGTTCGAGCCCTGGTCTGGGAAGATCCCACATGCCGCGGAGCAACTAGGCCCGTGAGCCACAACTACTGAGCCTGTGCGTCTGGACCCTGTGCTCCGCCAACAAGAGAGGCCGCGATAGTGAGAGGCCCGCGCACCGCGATGAAGAGTGGCCCCCGCTCACCACAACTAGAGAAAGCCCTCGCACAGAAACAAAGACCCAACACAGCCATAAATAAATAAATAAATAAAAATTAAAAAAAAAAACAAAACCCCACACCAGAAAAGCAGAGAAAACATCACACTTCCTAAGAGAGGCCCAGCCCTACCCAGATCCCGCTCACACAGAGTCGTGGACCTAATTGCCCTCCCAGGAGCCCACGTGTAATTTACAAGCACCGCGGGAAGATTCGATTAGGAGCCACTGTGTCGTGCGTGTTGCGCATGACCTGGCTGTGAAAAAAGCAGTGGGATTTCCAAGTTCCAATTTTCTACCTCATTCCCCAAAAAAACTATTAGAACGAATCAACGAATTCAGTAAAGTTACAAAATCAATACACAAAAATCAATTGTCTTTCTAAACACGAATCACACACCATCAGAAAGAGAAAGAATCCAGTTTACAACTGCATCCAAAAGACCAAAATACCAAGGAATAGATTTAACCAAGGACGTGAGAGACCTGCACACTGAAAACTTTAAGACCTTAATGAAGAAGTTGAGGAAGACACAAATCCGTGGAAAGGCGCCCCGTGCTCATGGGATGGAAGAATACTGCTAAAATGTCCGTTCTGCCCAAAGCAGCGTGCGCCGTGAACGCAGGCCCTCCCGAAACGCCATGGTATTTTCCACAGAATCAGAGCAAATCCTCCTAAGACGCGTGTGGGGCCACAAAGGACCCCGAAGAGCCAAGGCGACCCTGAGAAAGGAGAACGGGCCGGAGGCACCTCCCTCCCTGACTTCACACTACATGGCGAGGCTACAGCCACCAAAACAGTGCGGAACTGGCTCAAAACAGGCGCACAGACCAGAGGGACCGGACGGAGAGCCCAGAATCCACCCCGCACGGGGGCGCCGTTAATTCACGACAAGGAGGCCACGGACACACCGAGGGGAAGGGCAGGCCCCACGGTAAACGGTGCGGGGAAGACTGCACACCCCACAACCCACGCGGCTCCACCTCACACCAGCCCGACCGAAAACCCAGCTTTGCACACCAAGCCCTTCCGGGTCGCACGAAGACGGGCCCCCTCAGCCGTCAGTCGCCCCCAGGAAGCTTCTCCCCACTTTTCCCCAATTTTCCTCACCTTTTCCTCCCCGCGTCGCCTGCGTCCTCAGGAAACCCAGCTCCCGTCCGCGTGGACGCAGCCCCACGTTGTCCTGAAGCCGAAACCCCAGCGAGTCCTGAGGAGACCGAGCTCCTGTCAGCTGAAACGCTGAGCTCAGCGTCCCAGCCAAAGGCCTGCCGTCGACTGACACACAACTCCTCTCAGCTGCGCTCAGAGCCGAGGCCGCCGGGAACGCGCATGCGCCGTGGGTCAGAGAGGCGGGCTCGGCGCCACCCTGTGGTCCGTGCGGGAAGTGCAGGCCGTGCCTCCCTCACGGGTCAGAGTTCACGCCCTTCTCTTCCTGCACTGCGTGGAAGACACTATAAATGGCAATACTGTACCTTTCATGAGCTTCTGGCAGATGCTCCGGATGACTTCATCGAGTCAGAAGGTCAGATTCCATTCAGGCTGAGATGTGGTAAGTCACACTTTCTAAATGACCTCCCAGCTCCATTCTAAAGAACTCTCTTATAATTACGTATTCCTTTTTGATTGTGCCTTCACAAGTGAAAGAATCCAAGCTCAAGAGCCTACACACTCTATGACCCCGTTTATATGACGTTATGGAAAAGGCAAACTAAGAGATGGTAAACAGATCACGCCACAGTTCAGATACCTTAGCGATGGACCTCTGCCACCGTGCATCTGTCTAAACCATAGATTTTTATGGTTCCACGAGTCAATTGAAACCTATTCAAATCAAGCAATCAAGGAAGTGGGAGTGTCACAGGGTAGAATACACGTAATCTAAAATGTATGAAAAAACTCACTGTCAGTGGCGGGGCAAAAGGTGCTGGCCTCAGTAACTTTAGAAATGAACAGAATGTGTAGACTAAAGGCAAAATGTGCTGTACATAAACAGCGGACTCTATTTTATAAAGTTCTTTCCCATGGGGGTAGGAGCTAAGAACACTGAAACGGCTATATCTGTGATCTGGAATAGAACAAGCAATGAATTAAATAAATAAACGGATTTGGGCATGAGAACGGATGCTTGAGGGATCATGGTTCTGACAACACAATCATTCTCTGGGGCATTATTTCTGAATTCTGTAGTGTAGATGTTGTGTATCTACAAAGCTCCATAGATGTGTGACTTTTTGATTTGGTAAGAAGGGCTTTTGTATACACTTTAGTTGGAGTAGCCTGGTTCAGATGAAAACCTGCTAAGGTACTTTCTAAAGTATTCCTATATATTTCTATGGAATTTCTAAAGTAAGTCTATATTGTTTACAGTATAAGATACTAGCTCTTATAGTATCTGGTTTATTGTGAGAATCTACCTTTATGACAGAAATTATCTTAGGAGACATCAAGGAATCAAGTAATTCATGTACTTGTTCATGTTTAAATAGTACCTGAAGAGTCTGAGAAGCTTTTTTGTTTCTATATTATTTCAAAGAAGCAAAGTGTTCTAAAATCGAACCTGTTGCTCGTGTATAGATTTACTATTTTATTTAGACAATTTGGCATGTCCTAAAAAGTGTCATAGGTCAGTTCAATTTAACTTTTGGTAAGAAATTAGATTCAATAGGCGTGACTAGACTACTTATTTTAGTGAACACATAGTTTTCCATTACATGTTTAATTTAAAAGCAACCAGAGCAAACATAGTAAGTCAGATTCTGGTTTTGGAGTGTCCATAAATTCTGTTCTGAGCATGAACAATTCCTTAATTACAGATATACCGTCACATGATTTCCCTTTATGGGTGTTAGAGAATTATTGGATGAAAAGTGTTACATCACCACCAACAGATGAATGGATAAAGAAGATGTAGTATGTATATGCTATGGAATATTACTCAGCTATAAGAAAGAATGAAATCCTGCCATTTATGACAACATGGATGGACCTAGAGGGTATTATGCTAAGGGAAATAAGTTGGACAGAGAAAGACAAATACTGTACGATTTTACTTATATGTGGAATCTGAAAAACACAACAAATGAACAAACATAACAAAACCAAAACAGACTCATAGGTACAGAGAACAAACTGGTGGTCACCAGAGGGAATGGGGTGGGAAGATGGGTGAAATAGGTGAAGGGGATTATGAGGTACAAACTTCCAGTTATAAAATAACTAAGTCACAGTGTTGCAACGTAGAACACGGGGAATGTAGTCAATAATATTGTAACACCCTTGTGTGGTGACAGATAGTAACCAGACTGACATGGTGATCAATTTGTAATGTATATAACATTGAATCACTGTGTTGTACACTTGAAACTAATGTAATATTGTGTGTCAACTGTATTTCAAATTTTAAATAAAGGAAAAATGGAAAGCTGTATTGTTCATAAATAATTACAGCCCAGGGGCTTCCCTGGTGGCGCAGTGGTTGAGAATCTGCCTGCTAATGCAGGGGACACAGGTTCGAGCCCTGGTCTGGGAGGATCCCACATGCCGCGGAGCAACTGGGCCCATGAGCCACATCTACTGAGCCTGCGCGTCTGAGCCTGTGCTCTGCAACAAGAGAGGCCACG
The DNA here is from genome assembly GCF_009873245.2 of Balaenoptera musculus. NCBI lineage: Eukaryota > Metazoa > Chordata > Mammalia > Artiodactyla > Balaenopteridae > Balaenoptera > Balaenoptera musculus. Next base: position 137,365 of record NC_045790.1, on the reverse strand, counting down.
ATAGTGAGAGGCCCGCGCACCGCGATGAAGAGTGGCCCCCGCTTGCCGCAACTAGAGAAAGCCCTAGCACAGAAACGAAGACCCAACATAGCAATCAATCAATCAATCAGTCAATCAATAAAATCTTTAAAAAAATAAAAAATAAAAAAAATAATTACAGCCCATTTCCCTGGAGAGTTTAGATGAAGAGCATGGAATTTCAGGATGCAAGGTTTCCCTGTAAGCAGCACTACTGAACAGATTTTAGACAGTTTTCCTTGTGTTTCTTTTTTTTTTTTTCTTTTTTTAACAGAGGAAAGCGCAAACGCAGTCCCCCACTACGACAAATTATGCAGTCGAGTTTCCTACATTTGGGGAAATCGCAGGGGTCAGCATATCCAGAGTGCAATGGATAAGCCTCAACCTGGGAAAACCACCTTCGTGATCATGAGATCTCCCCTGCCAGGTAAGTATCCTTGTGTTTCTTAACCATTATGGGTCGTTGGTTCCTTCAATGGCCTTCCTGTTCACAATATTTACACATATTCTTGTCTAGGGGCTCACAATTAGAGCACAAAGTTTTGTTCTTTTTTTTTTTTCCTGTAGAGGAGTTATTTTGCCTAGAGAGCCAAAAATTTCTATCAATTATCAGCTTGTTTATTTTCTAAATCTTTCCAAAATGTCCTTTCACACTTATTGGAATGAGGAGGTGATGGTTAAAGGGTTCAAAGTTTCATTACGCAGATAAATAAGTTCTGGAGATCTGCTATACATCACAGTGCCTACACCTAAAAATATGGTAGCACTTATTTAAAATATGCTAAGAGGATAGGGCAGATCTTGTGTTACATGTTCTCATCACATCAAGCAGTAACAACAACAATAATAACAATAATATTATAGGGGGCAGAATGAAGCTTTGGAGGGTGATAGTATGTTTATGGCCTTGATATTGATGATGGTTTCGTGACCTTGGTATTAATGATAATTTAATGTCTATATACTAATCCCCAAACTCACTGAGTTGTATGCATTAAATATGTACAGCTTTTCTTTTGCACAGCAAAGGAAACCATAAACAAGATGAAAAGACAACCCTCAGAATGGGAGAATATATTTGCAAACGAACCAACTGACAAAGGATTAATCTCCAATATATACAAGCAGCTCATGCAACTCAATATCAAAAAAACAAACAACCCAGTCCAAAAATGGGCAGAAGACCTAAATAGACATTTCTCCAAAGAAGACATACAGATTGCCAACAGACACATGAAAGGATGCTCAATATCACTAATCATTAGAGAAATGCAAATCAAAACTGCAATGAGGTGTCACCTCACACTGGTCAGAAAGGCCATCATAAAAAAAATCTACAAACAATAAATGCTGGAGAGGGTGTGGAGAAAAGGGAACCCTCCTACACTGTTGGTGGGAATGTAAATTGATACAGCCACTATGGAGAACAGTATGGAGGTTCCTTAAGAAACTAAAAATAGAACTATCATATGACCCAGCAATCCCACTACTGGGCATATACCCTGAGAAAACCATAACTCAAAAAGAGTCATGTACCACAGTGTTCATTGCAGCACTATTTACAATAGCCAGGACATGGAAGCAACCTAAGTGTCCATCGACAGATGAATGGATAAAGAAGATGTGGCACATATATACAATGGAATATTAGACATAAAAAGAAACGAAATTGAGTTACTTGTAGTGAGATGGATGGACCTAGAGCCTGTCATACAGAGTGAAGTAAGTCAGAAAGAGAAAAACAAATACCGTATGCTAACACATATACATGGAATCTAAAAAAAAAAAAAAAGAAATGGTTCTGAAGAACCTAGGGGCAGGACAGGAATAAAGACGCAGACGTAGAGAATGGACTTGAGGACGTGGGGAGGGGGAAGGGTGAGCTGGGATGAAGTGAGAGAGTGGCATGGACATATATACACTACCAAATGTAAAATAGATAGCTCGTGGGAAGCAGCCGCATAGCACAGGTAAATCAGCTCGGTGCTTTGTGACCACCTAGAGGGGTGGGATAGGGAAGGTGGGAGGGAGACGCAACAGGGAGGGGATATGGGGATATATGTATATGTACAGCTGATTCACTTTGTTATACAGCAGAAACTAAAACACCATTGTAAAGCAATTATACTCCAATAAAGATGTTAAAAAAAAAATGTCTCTTAGCTAAGTAAAAATTTTAAGAGGGCTTACCACTTAATCTTCTCTACTAAAAATAATGTAAACTCTTCCGTGATAGATTATCTCACAAAATAAAAGTGACTTCCCCATGTTAAAAAAAAAAATATGTACAGCTTTTTATAAGTCCATCTTACCTCAATAAAATGATTTTTTTAAAAAAGAAGCTAGGCACAAAGGACCTCACACTGTACGATTACATTCGCATGAAATGCCCAGAGAAGGCAAATCTACAGATATAAAAAGTAGATTAGTGGTTGCCAAGGGCTGGGGAGGATAGAAGACCCAGAGGTGATAGCAAATGGATGCAGTTTCTTTTAGGGACAATGAAAATGTTCTAAAATTGTTTGTGAGAATAGATACACGATTCTGTGAATACATCAAAAACCATGGCATGACACTTTTTAACGGGTGAATTTTATGGTATGTGAATTATATCAAAATGAAGTTGTTAATAAAAAGAATTCTACCTCCATCTTACTTTTTTTAAAATGAAACATAAAATTCACATTTTTTTCCTAAATTATAAAAATTGCTTTCAAGGAGCACCTTAAATTGTTATCGGTTTTAAAATTTACATCACATTTCTAGAGCCATCATGTCATTATATTTATATTCAAAATGCATGGTATTTCTAGATTATCTTGTTCTCAAAATAAAATAAATTCACTACCTGTTCCAAAAATTCAAGGAAAAAATCATCAGTTATAAAAAACTGTATTATAAATTCAATTATTTGACTGCAGTTAGGATTTTCATAATTAAAGATAGAATTGTATTACTGATTGTGCTAATATCAGAATATTAGCCATTAATGATTTTGTTTATTATGTTATTGATGAAATAAAAGCAAGCTCTCTGCTATCATATGTAAGCGCTAAGAATCTTTGTATGCAAGCTCTAAGTCAAAAGACTGAAATATTTTCTGAAAGAAAACAACTGGAATTGGAAACAGTGTTACAAGAGAAGAGCCAAATCTGACATGTTGGATCTGCTTCTTTTACTTTAACCTTTGCTTTCCCGCTGCTTTTGTTCACTAAAAGGATACTGTGTATACATAATGGCCTGCCTCAGGGAACCCTGCCCCTCTGCCTGAATGTTAACCCAAAGTGCCTTTGTTCAGGGAAACATCCGGACCCTGTCCATCTGCGGATGGCTGCAAGAAAGAAGAAATTAACACATCCCCTCCCGTACGCTGGCCATTCCAGGTGATATTTGCAAAACTTATGGCCTTTTACTTTACTTCCCCATCTCCCCCTCTCTGTGCTATAAAAGAAACTGGCATCCAAACCCCGAGAAGATGGTTATTTTGAGACTTTAGTCTGCCGGCTTTCCCAATAAAGTCGTATTCGTGCCTCAACACCTCGTCTCCGATTCATTGGCCTGTCCTGCGGCAAGCAGAGCGAGCTTGGACTCGGTAACAATAGCAGTCATCTTAGCTAAAATTGGTACATGTATTTAACTTACACAGGTATATCATTATTATTTTTAAAATGCTGTTTCTTAATTAAATGAACTGTAAATTGTATTTCTTCCTATGTTTTTGACCACATAATGCTTTCTCACTTTCACCTGAGTTAAACAGTTCTAGTCATACTTAGTGTAGTTCCTAAGTTCCTAATCTAAATATGGAAATGCAGGAAATAAGCTAAAGAAGGAAATGAAGGGGGGGCAGGGGGGAGGTCAGGAGCGTGGGGAGAGTTGTGATTTTGGTGAGAGGTTGGTGTCAGAAAAAGGAGGTGCAACACCTCAGTGAGATATTAAGGAGGAGAGAAAGGACAGATCTCCACCGGAGCACCATTCCAGGCAATGAGGTTCAGCGAGTCCAAAGAACCTGCAGTGAGAGTAAAGTCTGGGGACGCGGGGAAGCAAATCCCATAAAGCCTTACTTATCAGTTTATGCAGAGGCTTCCGCAGACCCAAATAATGCAGGGCCCTTTAAGAGATGTGCCGCCCTCTAGGACTGAACAGGAAGCCGGCGGGAATTTGAGCAGCTAAGTGACAAGGTGCGACTTAACCACAGGTGAGTTAAAAACTTATGTAGTAACCTAAGAGGAAGAGGGTGATGGCTTGGATACAGGTGAATCAGGGGAGGTAGTGATGTGTTTTGAAAGAAAACCCAACTGGATTGGTTATGGGGTCTGAGTAAAAGAGGGTAATCCAGGAAAACTCTTACACTTCTGACCAGAGCAACTAAGATTAGATCTGGCTGTAAACTGAGATAGAAAAATCTGCAGGAGGTACAGATTTGGGGTAGAAAGATAGGAGTTTATTTTTTAATGTGTTGGGCTGAGATATCAATTAGACATGCGAGTGATTACTTGGAAAAAAAGTAGAAAAGCTTGCCTCAAATTCTGCGGAGATGATTACTCTGGAAATATGATTTGGGAAGCATTAGCATATCAATGGCATTTAAAGCTTTGGGGTAGGATGACATTGAGACAGAGAGAGAAGAGAGAAGGCCCAAGGTCTGAGGACAGAGCTTTGGGGCACCTCAGTGTTTAGCAGATTGGGGATGAGAAAGAACACGTGCAAGAACCAGAGAAGGAGGGACCTTGTAGTGGGCACAACTGGAAGACAGATTTCCTGGAATCAAAGTGAAAAAAAAATATTTTAAATGGAGGAAATAGTCAAACACAGGCATGTACATGAAGATTCAAGGAAGGTGAGGTTGGACAAGAGTCAGTGCAGTGATTCGGAGAAAAGAGGAAAAAGAGTAACTGGAAACAGTGACGACGACTCTTTAGGGAAGGGAAGAGAAAAGGGGTTTTAACAGACAGTCGTGGAATAGGACGCAGGTCCTGGGGCCTGGGGTCTGGTCGATGCACAGGTGTGGTAGCACGAGGTTGTGGGAATCTGTATTTTCTCAGTGAATTGGGTGCCGAGTCCCTCAGAGTGAGGATGGAGTTGCAGGTTTCAGAGGTTTGAGAAGAGAGATGAAATGATTTTCCGTAAAAGGAGAGAGTGAGAGGGCTGGCGGCTTGCAGTACAATTACTGGACAGCAATGAAGATTGATTCAAGGTTCAAAGTCCTGCATTTAGAGATCGTCAGCACGTTTGTGTGTTTTGCTCTAATTATATTTGGCTGCATAAGTGTGGGCGTGGGCTGGGGGAGATTAAATTCTAAACACAGCTTTGGCTGGTGTGCATGGGAGAGAGAACCTGAGGCAGAGAGCGGAGGGCACGGGAGACGCTTTGGGAATTTAAGCTGTTTATGGAGAACAGTGACACTGAGGGAACAGAGAAAACTTGTTAGGATCAATGATTTGTAAATCCCAGTGGGCTCTACAGCTCACATAACCGAGCAGGACCCTACGGGGCCTTCCCAGAGTAGCCCCCCCACCCATGTCCTCCGCCTGCCTTTTGTCTGTAGAAAAGCTTTAGTCAAAGAATACATTTAATCAGAGAAGTGAGAAAATGCAGAAAGAAAGGAGAACAGTCAAACAAGACAAAATAATAATAGTTTAGCCATTGAACAGAGTCAAGGACTTTTGGTTCCTCCTCGAGGGCTGTAGATAATATTCTGAGCCATGGCCTTCAAGCTGTTTTGCAGATACTGAAGTTCCCACCAGGTGGGAGAAGTTAACTGCATGCTGCCCGCAGGCACGTAGACCCCAGACCAGCTGGAAGCAGAAGATTGATGATGCTGATTCCCAATGACCTCACCACCAGCCAATCAGAAGAGTGTCCACCAGCTGACCACGCCCTGCTCCTTGAACACTGTAGGACCCATCACTACCCCCTCCAGGGCGGGTCACACGGTCTTGACGTCATTAGCCTGCTGTGGCCCCCTCTGCCTGGCAAAGCAGTAAAGCTATTATTTTCTAGTTCACCCAAAACTGTCTCCGAGACTGTCTCTGAGATTTAATCTGTCATGGATGTACAGAGGCCGAATTTCATAAATAAGTACGCATATGTGAAGGTAGTATTTGTAATTTCCATTTTTAGATGACAAAAATCGAGACTGAAATTTTAGGTGAGATCTCTGTGCAACAGCTCATATCAAAGACCAAACCGAAGACAGCTCTGACCCCGCACTCACTGTTTTCCCACAAGGTTAAGCCTAATTCCTCTGCAATAACAATGAAAAATGTCTTCTGAAAATATTTGAATTTTAAAAGATTACCACTTTGACATTTTCCACAATGACAGACCGAAGCATTGTTTTAGCAAACAACCACTTTGAGCAGACATTGCTTGACTTGATAATCTCTCAGCTGAGTGTCTTTATACCCAGTTCTAAATGCCTGTAAATGTTTTACTTTAGTTCTAAAGCATGGTTGAACAATAACAGCTTTTACAAACGTGGCCCTATTTGGCTCTTTCTTGACATACTGGCAATGCCTCATGGCAACTGAACCATCTTTACTAACCTCTCAGTCACTTGAAAAAAGTAGATTGATCACTGGTAAAGTGCAACACTGATCGACCGCTATACATGAGCATTTGTTAGGCTTATTATTTCCCCAATCCTGCAAACTCCAAACTGCTTCAGAGTTAGGACTTGGAAACTGGGACTTGTTAGCTGGAGTAGGATTAGCCCCTCATGCTCTACTTCTTGCCCAATGGCCAGAGACAGATTGGTCTAGAGGGGAAGGGACATGTATTCAGGGAAACTAATTAGAAATTAGAACAGAAGGAAAGGCAACACTGTAATGATTTAAAGTGGTTCTGCATGGTGGGTTTTGTTTAAAAAAAAGAAAAGAATGAAAACCCAAAATCCTGTTCCACCAGCCTCTTCGGGCATCAAGCCTGCGGCCGGCACAGAACATCTGTGATTAACCCCGGGAAACTCCACTCAGCACGTCTCCGTGCAGTAATTTACATAGTGTTCATTAATTTATTACAACCGCAAAAGTCAACAACGCTTTCCACAGGCATCTTTGCTGTTTGCTATGGTGAAAAGCACGTAGAATCTGAGGTGCTACAACTCAGTTCAAGTGTGACTTTCTATTCAAAAGCTTCAATTCACTCATCTGTACAATAAACTTAATTACGGGTAGTGTGGGCCTACCTAGCTCACAAGATCGTTTTAAGAATCAAATGAGGTAATTTATACACAAGAGAATTTTAGGGAAACCATACATCCAAACAATTCCAGTTGTTGGTATTTTTCAGGAGGAAGTAATGAGCATACAATTTCAGATTTATATTTAAAGTTATGCTTGCATAATAGTTTAAAATAGGTTTTTTAAAAAATATAGCAATATGCATGCCTCCGAGCAGGAATCTGATGTAGTGGAATACTGTAGAGAGATAGCAGGAAACTATGCATATATCTACACACACACACACACACACACACACACACACACACACACACACATATCAGATATTGTGGCTTTTTCTCTGGGTAGTGGAATCATAGGAAATGTTTAAAATTTTCTGTTCACTTTGCAGTAAGTTATGAATTTTCCCCCATATATGTATAACTTTTATAATTAAAAAAGAGACTACTTGGAAACAAAATCAGTGTTTCATTGTAAAATGGCATTTAGATAGCTCTCCCCAGAATTTCTATTCTACAAAATTTCATTATTCAAGGCTTGGAATAGAACAGTAAGGACATTTCCTAAGAGCTATCAGAAGAAAAGTATGTTTAGCAAAATTACTGCCACTCCAAGTAATCATACCAGCAAAAGAAAAGGATTTTTTTTTGGTTTCTCATCATCATAAGTTTAAATTAAATTCTCTCATCTTTTTATTTCTTTGTTCTCATATCAGTTTTGTTTCTGTCTCTATGGGAACTCTAAGGAAATACAGAAAGAATTGGTGTAGTTGGAACAAACACAACAAAGAAATTCATTCCTTTAGTCTCTTTGTTGACTGTGATTGTCCAGCGCATCTCTGTCTCTTCTGGTTCTTATGCTGAAATTCTTCACCTTCTCATTTTGTATTGCCTCTGCCACCTGAGACACCATGTCCTTCAGGACCCTCATTGTGAGGAGGAAAGGATTTGCTCTCCAGCATAATAGCACCAGCAGGAAAGTGAGTTTCATCCCTGCCAACGTGTTTGGGAACCTGAGGTAAAGAAAATGATGGTTCTCTGTTGTTCAACTCTTTTGTTTACTCCTTTTCTTTCTCTTTGATTGAAGCTAACGCTCTATAAATGTTACTATATTCTATAAAGGCTACTTAGCAAAAGGTTTTAGGTTTTCTTTTCTATTGAACCTCAAATGAGAGCCTTTAAAAGTGTAAATTCTCTCTGCAGGTAATGTAACACCAACACATGTGTATGTATATATGTGTGTGTGTGTGTGTGTGTGTGTATGATATATGTATCACACAGATACACACAAATACACACACACACTCTGCCCAGAGTGTGGACTTATAATAGCAAAAATCTCGATGAAATTATTTAATAGGTACCATTTTCCAAAATATGCACTGTTGAAAATTAGTTGCATAGAAAGATGGTACCTGAAAATATCCACTGACACATAATATATAAACTATAAGGAATTTTAAAAATGATGCATATAAATTCAATATATAAAAAGAAAAACAGAATAAAACAATATAATAGCATCCATATGCATCAACAAAAAATAAACAGAATAGCCAATACCATAATAAAGATGAAGGCCCAGAGAGAAAAGGAGATGTGTATAAGAAGGTTGAAGATTTATACAAGATTAATTAGTAGAATTTATAATTCTATATAAAACAATAAGTAATAGATTACTAATAAAATCAGCAATAGCTTCAATGAATCAAATTCATATCATGCAAACAATGACTATGGAGACAGTTCTCATATTCTGTACAATTCAGAGAAAAGACACTGCCTCTATTTCATACTAGTTTTTTCAAGGATTTTGTGCACAGTCTTAGAAGACAGAGAGGGTGTCCCCCTCCAGTACAGAGGTCAGGCACGCTTACTGTCCAGTAGGAAACACCGGGTTCCCTGAGTTCTGTGCTCTACTCCTGTAACACAGCCCCTGCCTGTGTAGGAGGCACCTGGACCTCCTTGAACTGCCCTGTGAGTTCTGGGGTTCGCAGAGCCCTGGGCCACAAGAGAACATGTGAGATATTCTTGCCTCTACTACTGCTCAGACTAACAACGTCCTTTGTTTCTGACCCAAGATTCTAATGTCTCAGCAACCCTGAAACTTCCACAGGCTGACTTGTGAGTTTGCAAGTCGTATAAAAATCTCAGACCCTTCATACTTTTGGCATGACTTTTACAGAAGAAAACAAAATGAAAGTCAGAGCCACATACATTATTATGAGCATATCTGTAAAAAAACATTGTGGAGTGAAATAAGCAGTTAACACAATTTAATTGTTTATACAATGTCTTAAAATGTGCAAAATGTACTATATATATATTTTTAGTATATTCATATAAAATAAATGCATAAAATAACTCATACCTGTGATTGACACCCAAGGCTAGAAAGAGCTAGAACAGAATCAAAAAACAGTACCCAGGAAACTTCCAATGCATTTGTAATTTTTCTAGATTAAAAAAATCCAGGGGCCAGGGGATGGGGGGTGGGGAGGGGGAATGGGGAGTTAGTGTTTAATGGGGACAGAGTTTCCGTTTAGAAAGCTGAAAAATTCAGGAGATGGATGATGGTGAGAGCTGCACAACAATGTGAATGTACTTAGTGCCACTGAGCTGTACAGTTAAATTAGTATGTTTTATATTATGTGACTTTTACCACAGTAAAAAAAAATTTTTTTTAAATCTAGAGGACTTGTTTTCTGATCTGACATGTAAAGAGATGGGAAGCCGTCACTGCTATCCTCACAACGAGAAAAAGCTGAACAAACAGAACATCAACCCTCTTCTCAGACCTTTTAGAAGACTGAGGTCATCGGAAAAACTGTTGCCACAAAAACTGGAGAGACAGGTAAATAGAGAGAATCACAGTTTGTCTGGAACAGAATCCCCAGAGCAGAAGCCTGCCACTGGGGCCGGAAGAGACACTCAAACTATAACTGATAAATTGCTGGACGCCTCATGAGCTGGAGACATAAACCCTGGGGAGGTGGGTCTCAGGGAAGGGGTGTTGGGAAGGGCTCAAAACCCATCAGAACTGCCCAAATCTGAAGCACTGACATCACCAAATGCTGCTGAGGATGTGGAGCAGCAGGAACTCCCATCACTGCTGGTGGGAATGCAAACTGGTCCAGCCACTCTTGAAGACAGTTTGGTGGTTTCTTACAAAAATAAACATACTCTTACCATAAATTCAGCAACTAGGCTCCTTGGTATATACCTAAAGGAGCTGAAAACTTATGTCCACACAAAAACCTGCCCAGGAATGTTTATAGCAGCTTTATTCATAATTGCCAAAACTTGGAAACAATCAAGAGGCCCTTCAGTAGGTGATGGGTAAATAATCTGTGGTGCATCCAGAAAATGGAAGATTATTCAGTGTTATAAAGAAATGAGCTATCAAGCCATGAAAACATATGGAGGAAGATTAAATGCATATCACTAAGTGAAAAAAGCCAATCTGAGAAGGCTACACACTGTGTGATTCCAATTATGTGACATTCTGGAAAAGGAAAAACTAGGGAGACAGTAGAAAGATCAGTGGTTGCCAGGGGCTAAGGGGGAGGGGATGAATAGGTGGAACACAGAGGATTTTTAGGGTGGTGAAACTATTCTGTACAATAGTATAATGGTGGACACGTCATTAAATGTTTATTTGTCCAAACCTATAGGATATGCAACACCAAGAGTGAGCACTAAGGTAAACTCTGGACTCTGGGTGATGATGTTGTGTCAGTGGAGGTTTAACAATAGTCACAAATGTACCATCTGGTGGGGGAAGTTGATGGTGGGAGAGGCTGTGTATGCATGGGACAGGGGTATACCGGAATCTGTACTTTCTGCTCAGTTCTGCTGTGTACCTAAAATTGCTCTCAATAATAAAATCTATTAAAAACAAACAAACTGAAGCTTCGGGAGGTGGATGGCTCTTCACAGTCTTAAATTAAAGCAAGGGGGTGTGTCTTTGAACATCTACACTGACAAGTAATGGACACAGGCAGCTTTGGAGAAGTTGTCTTATTTGAGGCCAGGCAATGTCCTTCAACCACTGGTAACTTTAAGATTGGGGCTGAGTCATGAGCACAGCATTTCTAGCTGGGGTGTAAGTGCTTAGTTATATCTGAGAGGCACCCCATAGCCACCATTAGAATATATTTATTTTAAGAGGTGCTTTGGAATAATAGAATAAGGATCTTCAGCTTGCATTCAACATGAAAAACAAAGCTTGATACAAACATAATACTGTTGTTCATTCAACAAGCATTTATTGAGCATGATAAGCATTGTACTACACAATTTATGTTGAGATCTGTATTCACCAGGGGAATTACAAGTATTTTTGTTACAGTAAAACTTAATTGGGATAAAATAGCTTTAAAGGTGAACTAAAACAGAGCTGAGGGAATCAGGCCCCCTGATTTTAGACTGTACTACAAAGCTACAGTAATCAAAACTGCATCGTACTGGCACAAAAACAGAAATATAGATCAATGGAACAGGATAGAAAGCCAGAAATAAACTCATGCACCTATGGTCAATTAATCTACAACAAAGGTGGCAAGAACATTCAACGGAGAAAAGACAGTCTCTGCAATAAGTGGTGCTGGGAAAACTGGACAGCTACATGTAAAAGAATGAAACTATAAAATTCTCTAACACCATACACAAAAATTAACTCAAAATGGATTAAAGACCTAAATGTAAGCCTGAACACTATAAAACTCTTAGAGGAAAACATAGGCAGAACATTCTCTGACATAAATCGCAGCAATATCTTTTTGGATCTACCTCCTAGAGTAATGAAAATAAAAACAAAAATAAACAAATGGGATCTAGTTAAACTTAAAAGTTTTTCACAGCAAAGGAAACCATAAACAAAACAAAAAGAGAAGCCACAGAATGGGAGAAAGTATCTGCAAATGATGCGATCGACAAGGGATTAATGTCCAAAATATACAAACAGTTCATGCAGCTCAACATCCAAAAAAAAAAAAACCAATCAAAAAAATGAGACAATCTAAATAGACATTTCTCCAAAGAAGACATACAGATAGACAACAGGCACATGGAAAGATATGCAACATCACTAATTATTAGAGAAATGCAAATTGAAACTACAGTGAGGTATCACCTCACACTGGTCAGAATGGCCATCATCAAAAAATCTATAAACAATAAATGCTGGAGAGGGTGTGGAGAAAATGGAACCCTCCAACACTGTTGGTGGGAATGTATATTGGTACAACCATTATGGAGAACATTTTGGAGGTTCCTTAAAAACTAAAAATAGAGCTACCATATGACCCAGCAATCCCACTCCTGGGAATATATCTGAAGAAAACCAGAATTCGAAAAGATACATGCACCCCAATGTTCATTGCAGCAGTATTTATGATAGTAGAGACATGGAAGCAACCTAAATGTCCATTGACAGAGAAATGGACAAAGAAAATGTGGTACATATATACAGTGGAATGTTACTCAGCCATAAAGAAGAATGAAATGATTCCATTTGCAGCAACATGGATGGACCTAGAGATTATCATACTAAGTAAAGTAAGTCAGATGGAGAAAGACAAATATCATATGATATCATTTATATGTGGAATCTAAAAAAATGATACAAATGAACTTATTTATGAACTAGGAACAGACTCACAGACTTTGAAAACAAACTATGGTTACCAAAGGGGAAGGAGTGGGGAGGGATAATTTAGGAGTTTGGGATTAACATACACACTACTATACATAAAACAGATAATCAACAAGGACCTACTGTATAGCACAGGGAACTCTACTCAGTACTCTGTAATAACCTATATGGGAAAAGAACCTAAAAAAGAGTCAATATATGTATAACTGATTCACTTTGCTGTACACCTGAAACTAACACAACATTGTAAATCAACTGTAATATAAAAAAATTAAATTTAAAAAGATGAACTAAAAAAAATATCCTGTATATACTTCTGACATTTCTTTACTTAATATTTATGAGAGATGTGAAGACAATTGGCATTAGAATTTTTCTAGTGGTTTTATTAATCACTTTATAGCTTTATATTCATGTATTTTAATGGTAGTCATTTTATTTAAAAAGTCACATATTCTTTCTAATTAAACTTTTCCCTCATCTTTTTAATTTTGTTGCCAAAAGGGACATGTTGACCTTTCAGACTTTTATTCTTAACAGAAATGTGGGAAAGGCACTATTTGCAGCTCAGCTGGCCAGTCTTTACTTCCAGGAATCAAAGCTTGCTGTGGCAACAAATCCTTCCCATTTTACCGTACCTGAGACCTGACTGGATTTGTTCTCCACCTGGTTCTGAGACATGACGTCCTGCTGATTTTGATGCAGTTCCTATTTCTTAAAAAGAGAGCAATCGCATATTCAATCTCAGGGTGTTCAGCTGAGCACTTGGTATGTCCATAGTCAAGCATACTTAAGGATATATTTTGGAGCCTTATATTTGGAAGTTTGAAAAGGCTTATTTAATGTTTTTATGCAACACTAACCAATTTATTTAGCCTTTCTGATGTTGCTCCGAATTTGAAATGATTCTGTTTCATTTGCCTTCGTTTGGTTTATTATGAAGTAATGCTGGAGATGATAGAAAAATACATTTCTTCAGTATTTCATGCAAACTTATTGGTATTTTTATTCTGAAACCACCTCTCTTTAGGGATGAGGAAATTCTGGTTTTAAACATTCTGGTTGAAGCGACTGACCCTTTTAAAAATGGGATCTTAGGGCTTCCCTGGTGGCGCAGTGGTTGAGAATCTGCCTGCCAATTGCAGGGGACACGGGTTCGAGCCCTGGTCTGGGAAGATTCCACATGCCGCGGAGCAACTGGGCCCATGAGCCACAACTACTGAGCCTGCGCGTCTGGAGCCTGTGCTCCGCAACAAGAGAGGCCGCGATAGTGAGAGGCCCGCGCACCGCGATGAAGAGTGGCCCCCACTCGCCGCAACTGGAGAAAGCCCTCGCACAGAAACAAAGACCCAACACAGCCAAAAATAAATAAATAAATAATTTTTAAAAACTGGGATCTTAGTCTAGAAAGCAGAGGAAGTTGAGAGAGATTTCAGAATGTGACCAGAGACACTGTGTCTATAGTGGCGAGCAAGATTCACTGTTCCTTTTGTCTACATAGAGCGAAGGGTGTAGCAGGAGGGATTTAGCTCTGGTCCAGCTCAGAGATTCACTGTTGGTACTCAGTAATAGTTAATAACACTTCATGTAAAGATCTTCAAACTTTACAGAAATACGTGTTAAAAAGGAAACCTCATGATACCTCCTCAGCCATCTTCAGGGTTATTCACTATTAAAAACTCAGTCTGTATCAGTATGCACCATCTTATTATGCATATAGTATAGATGACTGCACAGTATTTTACAGTGTATTTGTATCTTCCTTATTAGTTGTTTCATTCATTTATTCCATATTTATTTACTACTTTATACTCAGCACTGAATATATAGCAGGAAAGAATTCAATACTCTTTCTGCCTTCGCAGAGTTTCTAATAAGGGGAAATATATAACAAATAATTAATACAATATTTATTTATTATGGACATAAATTTTGTATTCAATTATTCTCTATTACAAATGACGCTACAATGAATAAAATTATCCATGTCATTTCCACATGTATGTAAATATCTGCAAGATAAATTCCTAGAAGTAGAATTGCTGGATCAAAAAGCACCTCAAATTCAAAACAGTCCAAATTACCCTCTATAAATGTCCTCTGTAAGTTTTTATGTTTACTAACATTTATGAATGTGGTCATTTTCCTACGCATTTTCTAATATTGAATGTTATAAAATACTTCATTATTAGCCAATCTTATAGGTGACAAGTGGTATTTCATAAATGCTTTGACTTGACTTGTGAGTGACTTTTTTTTAGTAATGTTCATAATTTTGTTTATTTTATGAATATACTTTGTCCTATTTTAACGTTGTGTTGTGTCCTTCTTATTGAGATTTAAAGACACAGAATTATACGGCTAGGCGTTCATTTATAGGCTGTGCCTTTCTCTGAAAGTCTTTCTCTCTAATAAGATTTTAAAATATTAGAGTACTTCTGGATCCGGGCAAGACAGAGTAAATGCATTCCGCCCTACTCCTCCTGCTAATCATAACCAAATATCCTAGATGAAATACATAAAGCCACTATCAGAAGACTCTGAATATCAGAGGGAAAAAAAGACAGACAGATTGGCTAGTGACCTTAGATACATTGCAATGTCAGTTAAAATCCTAGATATTTTTGAAAGGGACAGGCTGCTTCTGAAATGTACATGGAAATGTAAAGGGCTAAGAATAGCCAAGACTTGAAGGAAAAGACTAAGAAAAGGAAGACTCCTTACTCTGTATAGTGTAGTCATGCACCTGCAGGTAGGAAGGTAATGTGGTGTGAGTGGAAAGGAAGGCAGTTGCTCAGACCTAGCTGGAGGAACGTGGGCTCAGGTCTCGGCTGCTCCAAACACCTCAAGGTCCCGATACGGCACAGCCCACTGCTTATGCTGCAGGAATACACTGGCCAGAACTGGTTTGTAATGACGTCTCAAAATACACATTTGAGAGCTAAGATATTTTACAGACAACAAACAAATAACATCTTTGTTAATGCATTTTATACATTTTTTAAATAGTTTATGCCTTTGGAGAGATTCTCTTGATTATAATTTGTTTAGTGACAACTGGTATCTTGGAAGTATTTTTTTCCCCACTGGGATAACAATTTAGTGAGAACATCTTTCATATTTTGAAATGGTAAATAAATATGAAAGAAAAGGTAATACTTTTAAATAATTTTAATATAAGGGTTAATGATAAACACAGATTTGACTTGATGTAAATTCATGTGAGTCAGCTGGAAAAGGTGGTAGAAAGCAGTACATTTCAAAGATGACAATATTGTCAGATTTAGTAGTGTATATCCCTGATTCTTCTAGAGCAAAAAGCTCATCAGTAAGTTTACTCACAAGGATGATAAGATCTGGTTATAACATTCACTTATTCCCGAAATTAAAAATGTCCTCTTCTTAGATTGCAGTTTGAGATCTGAAGACTCAGTTAAGGTAAAGCCAGTGGGTCAGCATTAATGCTTTGTGTTTCTTAGAGCATGGAAATGGCTGACGATAAACAGATCTGTAATAATAAACTCTGAAGAAAGAATGACTGGTAATTTCTGATTGGCCACAGAGGACGTGAGGAAAACATTATTATTCCCTCAATGCTTCCCCGTAGGCCTACAACTCGAAATTCTCTTTTCACTATAAGGTGTGGCTTTTATTCAGTGATGCGTTTCAATGAGGAGGCATCCCTTTGAACTACCCATGTAACATGTAATATGCAGATGTTTCTACTGTTTTGTAAATAACATCAATACCAGGTCATTTTCAGAATAGATTTTGATAAATGAGGAGAAATGAAAAACGGGAGAGTTGTGAATACTGAGGGTAAAGAGGAAGGTAAAAAGGAAGAAAAGTGATGACATAAAGAAAAACCTGGGGAGTTTTTATGATTTGACTATATCAGCCCTGATAAAAGAAAAACAATCTGAATGTTGAACAGCACCATGGAAATCACCAAGATCCTGCCTTGATTCCTCACTGTCAGTTTATGTTGACTCAGGAAGCCCTACGTTTCAAGTCACCATCCAACTACGCAAATACTTGAGTAACTAGTTACCCCATAAGGCTGTTTATCACTATTCTGTCCCCTGTTCCCACCCTCCTCCAGTTCCCAAAACCCTCCCCACATTTTGTGAGAGATTCTATTTTGTCATGGTTCTGTATCATATTTCTTAGCATAAGATTATTCATTATGGAATTTTGATGTATAGGCTCATTTTGTCAAAGATTTGTTTTCATTTTTGCAATTTTGTGGTTTTGTAGTTAGCTGCTCTGGCTTTTATTCCCCCATTCCAACAAGAAACACTTGAGGCTCTTTCAGAGCTGTGCGCTGATCTCACTGAATAGACTAGAACGGTCTCTCTGGTCTCTGGGCTGTGCCTACATCTTCGCCCCTGGGCTCCTTCCCCAGCCGAGGGAGCCCTCTCAGTGCTCAAGGCTGAATACTGAGCACAACCCCGGTTTGTTTCTCACGGGCACTTTGTCTGCCTCACGGGAACTGAATTCACCACAATGTATGAAGTTTCCCAGGGTGGCCATATGCTTTATCCACTAAACTAGGCTGCTTTTTAGAAATGAATGAGGGCACTCTCAATTGTTTTTAAAAAGCAACTGTAAAGGTAGACTGTGCCAGGGAAACCATCTACAGAAAAATATCACCAGCACGTGGTTTCAACACCTCACTCTGCACCATTGATCGTTTCCATCTATTTTGTTTTTTCTTTATATTATTTTCCTCCATCTCTATGTGCAGGAATGGAAGCAGTTATACCAAACTTGACCAAACATGAAGTTAAACTGCTTCTCGATTTTACTTTCTAGCTTCAGATTTTGTTTGCTGTTATTGCACTAAACTCAAATGGGTTTCTCATGCTGCATGTGCATTTCCCAAGTCTGCATTTGACAGCTCTTTCTCCAGGGGATCAAGAACTAGAAACCCAAAGCCATTAGGACCTTTAAAGCACTATTTCTACCATTAAAATATACTTTAATAGAATTTTCCTAGAGCGGTTATCCTCTTATCCTTACTTTCAAATTTGTTAAAATTTGGCTGTTTCTCTCATGGTGCTTTAAAAAATAATTTATATCAGGTTGGAGTTCAAGAACCTATGTGTAAACCTAGGAAGAATTCTCATTTAAATTCTATCTCTGCTCTTCCCAAAAATAAACAAATGGGACCTAATCAAACTTACAAGTTTCTGTACCACAAAGGAAACCATAAACAAAACAAAAAGACAACCAACAGAATGGGAGAAAATATTTGCAAATGTTGTGACTGACTAGGGCTTAATTTCCAAAATATACAAACAGCTCATGCAACTCAACAACAACAAAAAACAACCCAATGAAAAAATGGGCGGAAGACCTGAATAGATATTTCTGCAAAGAAAACATACAGATGGCCAACAGGCACATGAAAAGATGCTCAACATTGCTAATTATTAGAGAAATGCAAATCAAAACTACAGTGAGGTATCACCTCACACCAGTCAGAATGGCCATCGTCAAAAAGTCTACAAACAAGAAATTCTGGAGATGGTGTAGAGAAAAGGGAACCCTCCTACACTGTTGGTAGGAGTGTAAGTTGAGTTGATGCAGCCACTATGGAGAACAGTATGGAGGTTCCTCAAAAAACTAAAAATAGAGTTGCCATATGATCCAGTGATCCTATTCCTGGGCATATATCTGGACAAAAATATAATTTAAAAAGATACATGCACCCCTATGTTTATAGCAGCACTATTCACAATAGCCAAGACATGGAAACAACCTAAATGTCCATCAAAAGACGAATGGATAAAGAAGGTGTAGTACAAATATACAATGGAATACTATGCAGCCATAAAAAGAATGAACTAATGCCTTTGCAGCAACATGGATGGACTTAGAGATTATCGTACTAAGTAAAGTAAGTCAGAAAGAGAAAAACAAATACCATATGATATCACTTATATGTGGAATCTAAAATATGACACAGATGAACTTATCTATGAAACAGAAACAGGCTCACAGACATAGAGAACAGACTTGTGGTTGCCAAGGGGGAGGTGGGGGGGTGTGTGGGATGGATTGAGAGCTTGGGATTAGCAGATGCAAACTATTATATATAGAATGGATAAACAACAAGGTCCTACTGTATAGCACAGGGAACTATATTCAATATCCTGTGATAAACTAAAATGGTAAAGAATATAAAAAAGAATGTATGCATATATATAACTGAATCACTTTGCTGTACAGCAGAAACTAACACAATGTTGTAAATAATAAAATCAAAATTAAAAAAATAAAAATAGAAAATTCTACCTCTGCTTTTCTTTCTTTCTTGATCACTTCTGTGATTGTGTGATCTTTTTCACATTTTAATGCAACTGCTTGGACATTATCATGGAATTATTTCCATATCTCTCTATATATCTACATGTAACTGTGTATCCATGTTCCTCTATATCTCTCTTATCTTTGAGAACACGTTATCTGCCCACTTTATTGTAAGACTTTCAAGGGCAATAACTATAACTATATATATATATATATATATATATATATATATATATATATATATATATACACACTCATAATTACTCCACAGAGCCTTTGAACTTAAGTGATTTTAAGGATTTATTAAAGGGAAACAAATTGAATTGTTTACAATCATTTAAAATCCATGAATACTTCTTAGATTAGCATCATGAAGACCTGTTAATCCTAATTTGGAAAACCACCTCAAAAAATATTAACTTGAGAACCTCAGGATGTTTATGAAATTTTAAGTGATGACTAAGTTATGACTGAACTAACTTTTCTTTTTAACCCCATATCTCCCATAACTGACAGAAGCATTAATGCTTAAATTTTGGCAGTGGATTAACAATTTACATATTAGTTAAATCAGGTTAAGGTTATTTCTTCTTAGTTTAGTTAATCCAGCCTGTCCCATAGATAGGACACAAGTCAGGGATCTTTACGTATTTTTGTATCTATTTGTGTCTTTCACTCATAAAAATTAACAGAGAGGCAGAAAGTTGCATGATGTTTTGAAAGGTTCTTAATTCTCACCAAATGAGAATTTCTAGCCAATTATTCATTTCAGATAAAACTGAAAGGTGATATTATGAAAAAAAAAGGAACAGAAGAAACTCTGATGCAAACATTGTTATTTTGTCAATCTCAGGGAGAGAGTACTAAATATCTAATGGCATTATAATGATGATAACCTTGGAATTAGATTTCTCCAGCAGTGCTAACGTCCAGGGATGCTATTTAATACATTTTTAAAATGTCATGTAGGTGGGATTTACACAGATAGGTAGTAGTTAGATACGCATGCACATAACTAATATTTGCTTTGCTTTGGCAAAATGTATCACTGTAAGTCTAAGACAGGCACAGAACAATAGATTAAAACATTCGTCCAGCCAATGAAAGAGGAAATTAGCTAGTTGCCATGGGATTTTTAATTGGAAAATTGCTGACTAGATCCAGGCTTGCTAGTATTTTAAATTATTGTTTTCCTTTATCAAATAATTTCAATAACTTGAGGACATGAGAAAGAAGCAGCAGATCTTTCTGTCTTCCATAGTTGGTGATTGCATAAAAAGGACAGTCAGATAATCCACATCTAAGCCAAAGTAAGATTCTTTGTTCTCAGAACAACAAGCAGTATCTTGTAACTCTGTTCCTTCGGGCACATGGAGCTTTACAACTTCCTATAAACCCAATTTCAGTGCTATTCCTTCGGCTAAGTCTCAAGTCTCTGAATAAGCTAGTAGTCATGACATCAAGGAGCATGGGTAAGCATTTTTCATCTAGAGAACTAGGGTAAATGCCCACAGAATTTCATGTAGAAAAAAAATCCCTCAGTCCAAAGCACAAGCTCTTGCCTGTTTAATATACTGCAATGTATCTCCTCTTGGTAATAAACCCCTTAGTGTTGAAAGCTATTGTTCTTATCAAAACTCTAATAAAACTTCAAACAAACCAATTGACTTAGGAGAAATCTTGACTAGAAAAGGAATCTATTTTCCCTGCCAGAAGAAAGCTCCAGATAACAATAACTGATGTAGAACTGTGTCCATTCCAGGCTGTGTGACCACAGCTAATTGTGTTTTCCTTTCTCTTCCACATGCATTTATATGCATGTAATCATTTAACAATTATTTTATTTAGTTAGTTAGTTTATTTTTTAAACTAAATTTTATAGAGAGAATAAAAGCTGGTGCACACATTGAGTTCTCAGAAGCTAGAAATGGAGATTCAGCCTATTAAAATGATCCTATCGCCAAACTGTAGCAAAGTCCTTCATGCTCCAGCCTTGCCAGCTCTTCACTGACTGCACACGTTTTTAGTAATGCAAGACCTAAAATAAAACAGAAGCTGGGAACACGCTGTTTGCTTTGATTTGAAGGATTTATTATCAAAACAGCATTTCAAATATGTAACAAGGAATGGTGAAGCCCTCTAGCTCTCTGGGCTGTAACTGTCAATTTCTGCTGGTTAGTTTTATGTTTAGCACTGTTTGCAAAGGCTGTTTCAGAATGGATACATTTATCTGTTGGAGAGAAAGAATTCTCTGAGTGGTGTCAGACAGAATCCAGGGCACTCTCTTACTGACACCATTAAAGACAAAACAAAACTCGAGCAAGCACTCCTGGATGGTAACTTATTCTTGGCTGGTGGTTCCATCAGACCTGCTTTTACATGCAAGTTGCTGAAGATGAAAGTGTGTGATTCAATCTGCCTCTCAAATCCAGGACACCTGAACACTTGCTCAAGATTCCCAAGGAAAACAGAGATCAAGAGAGGACCAAGCAGACTTCATTACCAACTCCTTCATGATGGTCTCCGGCCGGGCGGACGTGACAACATGGAGAACACGTCTACAACAGCTGGCGCCTAGAGCCCAGGACCCCAGCAGGCCCACTTTCCCCACACCCACAGGCCACCTAACCAGGAGTTTCAGACCTTTAGTGCCTACTGTGGTTCTCAGCACAGAATGGATGAGAGAGTACCACCCTGGTTACAATGAAAGATGGTCTGGAGCAAGGAGCCAGAAGGGAGGAAACCGGGCCTGTCTGATCATCTGCTAGGGCTCATTCCCGTAAAATGTGAGAGTCAGTGGTCTTAATTCTGCATCACACACACACACACACACACACACACACACACACACACAACCTTTTTCATGGGAGTAGAGTGAGGGGAGGTGGCTTGGTCTGTTCCGGCTGCTATAAAAAAAGACCACAGCCTGGGTGTCTCATAAACAGCAGACAGTTCTGGAGGCTGGACGCCCCAGTGTGGTCAGGCACAGGGTTGTGTCCACTGTGGACCTCACAGGGAGGAAGCAGGGAGGGAGCTCTGTCGGTCCCTTCTGTAAAAGCGCTAACCCCATTCCTGAGGGCTCCACTCTTGTGACTAAGCATCTCCCCAGGGCCCAACTTCCTAAGACCATCACATGGGCATTATTAGGATTTCAACACAGGAATTTGGGGGAGACACAAACACAGCAAGAGCAGAAGTGAAAGCCCTTGGGCCATACTTTTGAGTTATTGTTCTTTTTCTATCTTTCTACTTGACAAGAAAAATTTAAAAGCCAGATGTGGTCAACCAGGATTATTATTATTTTTAAAATTAAAATTAATACAAATGTTGTACCAGCTTTGCATACTTGAGATAAACCACCCTTGACTGTGGTGTATAATTATTTTTATATGTTGTTGGGTTTCATTTGCTAATATTTTCACAAAGATTTTTGCATTTATATTCATGAGAGAGATTGGTCTGTAGTTTTCTTTTCCTGTAATAACTTTGTACGATTTTGTTATTTGGGCAAAGCCGGCCTCAAATAAGTTATGAAGTGTTCCCTCTGCTTCTATCGTCTAAAAGATATTGTAGATCACAGCAAGATCCTTTTTGGCCCACCTCCTAGAGTAATGGAAATAAAAACAAAAATAAACAAATGGGACCTAATTAAAAGCTTTTGCACAGCAAAGGAAACCATAAACAAAATGAAAAGACAACCCACAGAATGGGAGAAAATATTTGCAAATGAAGTGACCGATAAGGGACTAATCTCCAAAATATACAAACAGCTCATGCAGCTCAATATCAAAAAAAACAAACAACCCAATCAAAAATGGGCAGATCTAAATAGACATTTCTCCAAAGAAGACATACAGATGGCCAAAAAGCACATGAAAAGATGCTCAACATCACTAATTATTAGAGAAATGCAACTCAAAACTACAATGAGGTATAACCTCACACAGGTCAGAAAGGCCATCATCAAAAAATCTACAAACAGTAACTGCTGGAGAGGGTACAGAGAAAAGGGAACCCTTCTACACTGTTGGTGGGAATGTAAATTGGTAACAACCACTATGCAAAAACAGTATGGAGGTTCCTTAAAAAACTAACAATAGAGCTACTATATGATCCAGCAATCCCACTCCTGGGCATATACTTGGAGAAAACCATAATTCGAAGAGATACGTGCACCCCAATGTTCACTGCAGCACCAGTTACAATAGCCAAGACCTGGAAGCAACCTAGATGTCCATCGACAGATGAATGGATAAAGAAGATGTGGGGTGTGTGTGTGTGTATATATACAATGGAATATTATTCAGCCATAAAAGAGAACGAAACAATGCCATTTGCAGCAACATGGATAGACCTAGAGATTGTCATACTCAGTGAAGTAAGTCAGACAGAGAAGGACAAATATTATATGATACCGCTTATATGTGGAATCTAAAAAAAATGGTACAAATGAACTTATTTACAAAACAGAAATAGAGTCACAGATGTAAAAAACAAACTTATCGTTACCAAGGGGGAAAGGGTGAGAAGGATAAATTGGGAGATTGGGATTGACATATACACACCAGTATATATAAAATAGATAACTAATAAGGACCTACTGTATAGCACAGAGAACTCTACTCAATACTCTGTAATGACCTATATGGGAAAAGAATCGAAAAAAGAGTGGATATATGTGTATGTATAACTAATTCACTTTGCTGTACAGCTGAACCTAACACAACATTGTAAATCAGCTATACTCCAATTAAAAAAAATATTGTAGAGAATTGGTGTAATTTCTACCTTAAATGTTTGGTAGAATTCACCCGTGAACCCATCTGGGTCTGGTGCTTTCTGTTTTGGAGTGTTATTAATTATTGATTCAATTTCTGTAATGGATACAAGCTTATTCAGATTGCGTATTTCTTCTTGTGTGAGTTTTGTAAACTGTATCTTTGAAGGAATTGGTTCATATCATCTAGGTTATCAAATGTGTGGGCATAGAGTTGTTCATAGTATTCCTTTAATACTTCTAATGTCCATAGGGTTTGTAGTGATGTCTCCTCTTTTATTCCTGATACCAGTCATTTGTGTCATCTCTCTTTTTTTTCTTAGTCAACCTGGCTAGAGGCTCATCTTTTCAAAAAACCAGTTTTGGTTTTATTGATTTGTCTTTGTTGATTTCTTGTTTTCAATTTCATTGATTTCTGCCCTAATTCTTATTATTTCTTTTCATTTGCTTTCTTGCAATTAATCTGCTCTTCTATTTCTTGTTTCCTAAGGTATAAACTTGGATTCTTGATTTTAGATCTTTCTTCATAAATGCATCAAGTGTTATTACTTTCCTTCCAAGAACTGCTTTTGCTGCATACCACAAATTTTGATAAGCTGTGTTTTCATTTTCATTTAGTTCAAAATATATTTTTAATTTCTCTTGAGATTTTCTCCTTGACTCATGTGTTCTTTAAAAGAGTGTTGTTTAATCTCCACACACTTTAGGATTTCCCAGCTATCTTTCTAATTTCAAGTTTAATTCCATGGTAGTCTGAGAGCAGACATTATATGATCTCTATTTTTTTAAATTTGTTAAGATGTGTTTGTGGCTTAGAATGTGGTATATCTTGGTGAATGCTCCATGTGAGCTCAAGGATAATGTGTATTCTGTTGTTGCCATAATTTACAGATGTGAATTATATCCAGTTGATGGATGTTATTGTTGCGTTTAACTGTCTTTACTGATTTTCTGCCTGATGATCTGTCCATTTCTGATAGACAGGTGTTGAAGTCTCCAGCTAAGATAATGGATTTTCCTACGTCTCTTGCAATTCTATTAGTTTCTGCCTCACACAGTTTGTCTGTTGTTAGGTTCATACACATTAAGGATTGTTATGTCTTCCTGATAACTGACACCCTTATCATTATTTAATACCGTTTTTATCTCTGATAACTTTCCTTGCTTTGAAGTCTGTTCTGTATGAAATTAATACTGCTACTCCTGCTTTCTGTTAACTATTGTTTACATGTGTATTTTCTTCCATCTGTTTACTTTTAATCGATATGTGTCTCTATACTCAGCATGGGTTTCTTGTAGACAACATATGGTGGAGTCTTCTGTTTTGATCCAACTTACAATCAGTTACTGGTGCATTTAGATCACTGACTTTCAAAGCAATTACTGATGTTGTCAGATTCGTATCTACCATATTCATTACTGTATTTTATTTGTTGCCCTTGTTCTTCTAATCTCCACTCTTTTTCTGCCTTTCACGATTTTAATTGAGCATTTTGTATGATGCCATTTTCTCTCCTTTATTAGCATATCACTTATACTTTCTTTTTTACTTATTTTAGTGGTTGCCCTAGAGTTTGGAACATACACTTACAGCTAACCCAAGGCCACTTTCAAATAACTTCACAATTCACAGGTAGTGTAAGAACCTTATAAATAACAAAAATAATCCTAATCCCTTCCTTCAACCCCTTTTATCTTTGCTGTCATATTTTTCATTTATATACAAGCATACACAAACATATATAAGTATATAATATATGCATGCATAATTGAATATATCGTTGGTATTATTATTTTGAACAAACTGTTAGCTGATAAATAAATGAGGAATAAGAAAAATAAAAGTTTTATTTTGCTTTCACTTATTCTTTCCTCAGTGCTCTTTCTTAATTTATGTAGACCTGAGTTTCCGACCTTCTCTCTAAACAACTATTTTTTCCTTCTCTCTAAACAATTTATTATTTTTCTTCTCTCTAAACAACTTATTTTACCATTTCTTGCAAGGAAACAAATTCTCTCAATTTTTGTATGTCTGAGAAAGTCTTTATTTCTCCTTCATTTTTTTTCCTCAACACTAAATATTGTACTCTCTTCTTGCTTTCAAGGATTCTGAGAAATCAAATGTAATCCTTAGCTTTGTTCCCCTAGCGTGTTAGAGAATGATTAAAGAAAATTTAGGTAATACAAACTTTAACATTTCATGAAGCAGACAGTCTACTTTTGGAAAACTGCAAAATGGGGTAGAAGGCAAGAGGCTTTTCTAAGACAAAGAATGAAGAAGAAGAAGAAGACAAATAGAAAATATCTGCTTGGCTAGGCAACATAGTCAACCTTGTTAAGGATGAGAAGGAACAAGGAAATAAGTACAGAGCCCAGAACTGGCTTGACATGT
Source organism: Balaenoptera musculus (assembly GCF_009873245.2). NCBI lineage: Eukaryota > Metazoa > Chordata > Mammalia > Artiodactyla > Balaenopteridae > Balaenoptera > Balaenoptera musculus. The sequence goes on along the minus strand of NC_045790.1, from coordinate 111,024 downwards.
GGGGATTGGCTGACTGGATATGCAGTGTTTCTGGTCAAAAGGAACATGTACAGAGACACAAAAGTCATCTAAGTTTCAATTTGCTGACATGGCACCCTGGGCGGGAGCAGCTCCATCTTGAACCTAGAAAGTTATTTCAACACTAGGTAAAGTTTTTTTTCCTCTGGTGCTTCTCAGGATTTCTTCTTTATCTTTGGTTTCCTGTAGTTTGAAAATATAATTCTCAGCGAGTATTGTTTCAAATATTTCATTTGTTACTTTCTCTCTTTCTTTTCTTTCTCCTGGCTCTGATGATACCCAGGTAGGTTAGGTTCTGGTTTCTAGGTTCCCCTGAGAGCAGCCTTATTCAGAAGAACAGGATGGTCTCTCTGTCAGAAGCATAAAAGGGTTTTTCACTGATATTTAATGTGAGAACCTGGTTGAGCTCCTAAGAGTAAACCCCACAATCTTATGGGTGCCCCCACCACTAGGTCCTTCTGGAGTGCTGTTGTTTTTTTTTTCTCCTCCCCCCTCCCCCCACCTTCTGGAGTTTTTAACACAGTTTGTTGACACTGAGCCTCCAGCAACTGGTAAATTACAATTAAGGCTTTCCTACCCTGGCTATGGCTCTTGTGTAATTTCCACCTGTGAATCTCCACTCTGGATATTTTCTTCCCCCATGTGGAATGCTGGAGCAGAATGCAGGTAGGTAGTTCCTGACCCCAGGACAGTTAGGCACTGATAAAACCAGAGTAGGCTAATCTCTGGTAAAGTAGGTTCTCTTGAGGACAGGTCTTGTTAAGGCCAGTATCTTTGTGAAAAAATGATATTCAAACATAAAAGTGTCAAGGAGAAGTCCATGGATGGTATAAGGAGGAGCAGCATTTCTTGGTGCCAATAAAAAGTGCACATTGGGTTTTGACTTGACTTACTGATCATTTTTGCTTCTTATACAGTGTAATGGAGCAAGATGTTACCAGTTGATAAGACTTTTTCAACGACATTTATATAATAATAATTCTTAAAGCTTTAAAAATGCAGTTTTGTTAGAGTTAGTTCAACTTTATCCTTTTTATACTCAGAAAACATACATAGTAAGTGAAAGCTGAGAGGAAATCTGTACAAATAACTCAGGGAAGCTTGAAAACATAACTGTGCAGGCAGGATGTGATGAATTCAGTGGCAGACCAGTGTATGGGAGTGACTGATTGTCCTGGAGATGAGATATTCAAGGCCACAAAGGAAGACAATTCAGACGCTGTCTTGAGCAAGGCCTTCCCAACACGGCAATTCCTAAATGGCACAGACTCTAAACAATAGTCTGTTGCTAGGAGCCACACGAGTGTCTTCTTCATTAGATGTTTGTGAATGTAACATATTGTTGCCTGAGATACTGACCACCCTGAATCCTTGGCATGTGCTTTTGTTCAACATAGAAATTCAGACGTGTTATATTACGTGACTGCACCAGCCACCTAAAATATTTTAGCAGATTGAAGACCACTTCTATTTTCACCTGACTCATTCTTCTCAGAGAGATACCTGTTTTTAAGATAGGGTTTTAATTGTGTACTAAGACCAGAATCTTTTTAGAATACTCTTCTCTCGGCCACTAACACACTCAGGCAATCTTATTGGTACACTTTTAAAATAAATTTAAGTTTCTTTTTCTCTGAGTAAGGGAAGTTAATATTGCTTCAAATATTTTCTAAAGTATGTTTTTAAATTTCACATTAGTGTATCCCTGGAGGTAGATAGAACTTTCCAATCTATGACCATAAGGGATGATGACATTTAAAATACATGTTTACAATTATAACATGCATACATTAGTGTAAATATGCATAAATTATTAAGTATAGCTCATTAACTTTTCACAAAGCAAACACACTGTCCCTCTAGCACCCAGACCAAGAACTATAACACCCGAAGCCCACGCTCTGCCACCTGTCAACCACTATCCATCAGCAAGGTAACCACAATCCTGACTGAATACACTAAACTAAATAGGCTTGTCTGTGGATTTTCCATAAATGCCATCCTTCGCGTCTGGCTTCCGTGCTCAGCATTAGGTTTGCAGGATCCATCCATATCCTCCTGTGCATTCTCGTCGCTCTCCAGGGCTCCATTGTATGAATTTTATTGTATTTGGCCATTTGTTCATTGCATGGTTGGAGGAGGTCAATGAGAGGTGGTGACAATAGTTAACCCTCCAGCTGGACCCAGGCAATCAGAGGGTCCTCACCCCCCCATCCTCAGGCTGTGTGCCCCACTTGCCTCGCCTAAGCTGGAAGCTGCCCAAGGACACAGCCCTGAGCTGGTGGTGTGGTGGTGAGACCACCTGGATGGTCTACAGGACTGAGTCCAGTTAAAGCCTGAGATTCTGGCAAGGATGGAGATCTACTGATCTCATAGCACCCAGGACAGGGCTCCTGTGAAAGCTCCCTGATTATTACACCTGCACCTGCTCACTGGAGGGTCTGCCTGTTTCTTCAGTCTCTCCCTGCCCTCCATGGAAGGAGGGAGGTTTCAGATCTCCCCTGGGGAGCTCCTGAGGTTGTAAACCAGCATGTATGAATACTTGTTTATTTTCCATTATTCATCCTTCCTCCAGATGATGCCCAGGTGTTGTTCTGGGTTCTGGTTGTTCTAGGCAGTACTGCCGTGAACTGTCAAGGACAAAACTAAGGCCAGACATAACAAACAATGTGGTTTATACATAAGTATGTCACGTTTGTTTCAGCGGGATTCAAAGACGTTAGGAAGGATGGCACATTTTATAGAGGATAAACGGGGAACATTGAGAGCATGTCTGGTTGGCAAGTGTTCTATTGAGCTGAGATTTTTGGAAATGGGGAGACTTCCAATCTGGTCTTCGGTGCATTTGGCCATCCTTGGTTCACCGCAAAGGGACATTTCAAAAGAAGGGAGAGTGTTCAGTGCTTGGGGCAGAGGGTTTTCCGTGGCTGGGCCGATTCCCGGGACAAGTGGGGAGCCACGGGGGTGCTCTTCTGAAGTCACACTGTCATTTTGGTCCTTATGGGGTGGGGTCGGGGGTGGCTGGCTGCCATAGAAGGCACTTTCTCAGAACATTCTTTTATGGGCAGAGGAGGGATGAACAAAACACTCACTTATAGGATTCTAGTCTAAGTAATGAGAGTACAAAACAAAACAAACAAACAAACAAAAAAACCACAGGCAGTCAGCAAGGTACCTGACCTTTACGCTAATCAGCCACAAACAAAATCTCAGGTGGGTCCTAACACCTCAGTCTGCTTGTACAACACCAGAGGAGGCCCTTCCTTTCCCAACCTTTCCTCCTTACTGCTGAAGAGGGTATTTCTCTTGGGGGAGCTCTGGTCCGGAAAATTGTGCCAACCGGGTACAACCCAGAAGTCCTAACTTCTCTTGTCAAACAACAATTAACCCACCGATTCCAGATAAAGGAAATAAACTTTCTACTAAAGAGAATGAAACTTGCAAAGGCAAAATTCAATTTACACCACCTAAGAAAGCGCGACTTTGAAGACTGCACAGAACACTTGGTAGTGTCTCTGGGGCAGGCAGGCTTCTTTCACTCAAGAAAAATAGGTGTATAGTATTTTACGTTTGTTTAACTAAAAGTCACATTAAATCCCACCTGGAAGGCTTTTGCTTCCCAAAATGAATGGATTCCTCTACTTCTAGAAGAATTAAAAGATATAAAACTCCTAACAGATATATCATTTTATAAATTAAGAAAAACAAAACCTAACACCTATTACCCCCTTTGCCATCATGTATCCTTCAAATCTTTATAATATTTAAAACTTCATTCTTTGTTACTCGGACAAGTAAATGAAAAAAAATGCATAATTTCTCCTGGAAAACTTTAAAAATTAATCACTGCAATCATTTATAAAACTAATGCTAATAGAATTAGAGCATCTGCTGTTTACCAGACATTTCCCCAAGATCATTACATTTTTAAACTTATTTTATTCCCCCAAACTATATTTTCTTGAACTATCTTATATCTCCCTGTTATCATAATGTTTTCCCCAGTCCCCATTTATCTCAATGAGAAAATTCCACTTGACCTCAAGATACAGCTATTATTGATAAATAACCAAGCATAACTTTTCTCAAGCAAAAAAATGTAGGCATGTTTTGTTCCTACTCTCATAAATTAAAAGACTGCCTTGTTAAAACTTGTTAAGACTGTACCTCGGTCTCCATTGTCAGAATTTCTGCTGCTTCTTCTCAAAATGTCTCCAACTATCCCCAGAGCTGCTCCAGGTCTTTGCTCAAAGCACGCCCACCACCACCTTTAGCAGGAGTGAACATAAATCTTTAAATTAAAGGGTCCAGAGATAAGAAAGGAAGCTACAAACAAACCAACAACCCCAAGCAAACCAGGTGGGACCAAGATGGCAATGAATCTAACCTCCAACAGAACCTGAGTCTCATTATACGTTGATTTTTACTACATCGGCTACCAGATGACACACCTGCCGGTGGCATTAAGGCCCAAAATAGGATGAAAAGGAGGTGGCACCCCAGGCCCTTGAAAAAGCCCTGCCCCTTCCCCGGTGGACAAACGCATCTGTCTCTCCATCACTACCCTCACTCCTCCTCCCTTTGACTTTACTCTTTAAAATTAAATCACTCTCTCCAGGTGGGTGAGAAGTTGATCTCTAAATTAAGTTCCCACTTCTCCGTTCTTTGGCCACTGAATGAAGCCCGTGCTGTGTTGATCTCAGCTTCGGTTTTTTTATTTGCCTCCTAACTGAATGGAGACAGAACCCTCCACCGCCCAGGCAGAGTCCTCGGCCAGGCTAGGGCCCGAGCAGGGTCCCTACGACTTAATTTGGTAACAAAACCTTCCCCCCAATTCTCTAAGAAACCCTGTAAAATCACTTCCCTGTTTAAATGCACTTTTTCAGAGGCTATTTTCTTGCTTCGTGGCATAATAAAGAGAAATCTTTCATTCCTTCGGATTACTTTATTGTAACAATCCTCAGAGCAATCATATGATTTGCCACTTTTTATTTGGGGAATCTGACTCAGGGTCATTCAGTTGGAAAATAGCTAAACCAAGATTCCAGCCCAGAGGACCTCCCACATCCCGTACACACACACACAGCGCCCCCATCTCTGTTCTAAACACACAAACTCTTGACCACGTTACTCTGCAGCATTATTTCAAGTTTTTCACTTTCGAAGTGATGACTTAAGGGAATTATAAGGACTTGTATATTGCTTCCTTCCTTGACCTTTTCATTGAAAACAATTTTTTCCCATTCAAAAGTTACATGTATTGTATAATGGATTTATCTTCTTTCCTCATGATAAATAAACTTAATGTTATGTATTTATAAATAGATATATTTACCCAAGCCTTTTTGACGACACGTGACCCTAAAAAGTACTGTTTACTTTTGCTTGTCTTTTAGGTTTATCTATATGGAATGTTTTTAACTATAGGCTTCTTGCCTTATCCATGTTGATTCAAGGGACTGCATTCATTCATTTTTTGTGATTGTATACGATTCCATTGTGTGACTGTATCACAGTGAACCGTTTCTCGTGTTCACGGACACTTGAACTACTTGTTTTTTCTTGTATAAATGATGCTGTTATAAACATTCTTGCATTTGTGTAGTGAAAAACATGTGATAGAACTTCTCTGAGTATACATCCAGGAGTTGTACCAATGGGTCACAGGGTGTACTGACGTCGAACTTAACATGATAATACAGAAAAATTATTTTCCAAAGTTTCATCAGTTTAAACCCCACAGTCCAGGATGTAAGAGTTCTTACTGATCCACATCTTTGTCAATATTTGGAGTTATCAGTCAATTTTTTCCAGTATAATGACTACAAATGTCATCTCACCATATTCTTATTTTGCATTTCCTGATTACTAATCAAGTAAAGTACAATTTCCTTATTTTAGACAAATATTAAATTTCTAATATTCACTGTTATTTATTATTGTATGTTTTCACAATATTTTCTACAACCACTTTTTAAAAAAATTTTATTTTATGTATTTATTTATTTATTTGGCCATGCCATGCAGCATGTGGAATCTTAGTTCCATGTGGGATCTTAGTTCCCTGACCAGGGATTGAACCTGTGCCCCTGCAGTGGAAATGCAGAGTCTTAACCACTGAACCACCGGGGAAGTCCCTACAACCACTTCTTTTTTAAAAAATACTATAGCTTTGTTAATATTTGTCTCTTCTGACAACCCCTCTTGATATTTTTGTCTTTCCCAATTCATGTCCCAAATTTAAAAAAAAACAAACCATGAACAAAGCGTTGTAAACTAATTTTGGGGAGGTTTCTGGAACATTCACCAGATAACAAGAAGTTTTGCTTCTTCTCCATAGAAAAGGAAGATAACATAATTATTAGGATTCCTTGGCATTATTTAAATTTTAAGTAACTCAGTACTACTGTAAGATGTCTTTGGTTGATCATATTTGAGATTAAAATCCTGCTCCCCAAATGAATTTCTGTTGCCTTAAATTAATTATATATACATAAAGAGTAACATATTTCAATGACTTTGCACTGTTTTCATATTCAGAGTGGTTGTTTTCATATTCAAAGAGTGGTTATAAAATCTTTCTTTCAAAAGTCATATTTTTTGATCACTATGTTCCAATTCTCTTGTCAAGTACGTTAAGTCCCTGTAACGTCCTTTGTGATATGATTCAAGAAACCCTGAAGATTTTCAGTGTCCTTACTTCTTCTAGTATTATTTACCACCAGACTAATCATTACATCACTATAAATTAATCTTGTGTTCCTCCTCAAGAGGAGACTCTAATCTTGTAGTTCTGATTTTGCTTCAGGAGATTTCATCTGAAAATGTGTGCACTGAACCTAATGAAAAAGATGTTACCAGGAGTTGTCACAACTAAAGCGACAATAAAACTGTGAAGTGTTAAGACTCAGATCTACACCTCACAACTGAAGAGATTTAAAGATACTGTCAAGTCATGAAAAACTAGAGATCTCAGGCCAGGACCCGTAAGAAGTTCTCAGTCAGTTTTTCAGGGGCCATAAACCTTATCCAAGAACCCTGACCAAGATGATGAGTCACACAGGGGACAAGTTCTCTATAAGACCCAGAAAACAAGCTCCAAATATCAGAGGCAGACTGTCCTCTCTCAGTCTGCTCACCTTTGTTCTTGCCTTTCATCCACGCTTTCTTCTCCACTTACTTAAGGACCTAGATTATTAACAGATACTCAAACCTCTTATCTACAATGTGTATACGTTCCCTATATTTAACTTTTCTTCTTATACTTCTAGTCACTCCTTTGTGTGTGTCTTTTGATTAAGATGCACATCCAGTATAATTATTGTTTATACTTGCGTTCCTTTGGATGACAACCAGCTTCCTGTGATGCCAGTTCGTTGCAATAAGAAAGATGATTTTCTGCGTAATTGGAATCAAGCACTTAAAGTGCTTTCTAAGTGACAAATAAAACAATGGGTCAAGTGGCCAGAAAAATAAAATTCTCATCAAACCTGGGCATGAAGTTGTCTGCCTGAAAAATAACAATACTTGGCAACTTTCTGGGCAATTTGTCACAGAAGTAGAGCTTGGGCACCCTTGCCTCCTGCCTAACATAGGACTACAAACCCTGACTCATGTCTTTCTTAGCGTTATTCCACGTTGCTTTGCTCAGATGTGTCGTCACCAAAGTCCAAAATACTGGTAGTGCTCGCTTTGGCAGCACATGTACTAAAACTGGAACGATACAGAGAAGATTAGCGTGGCCCCTGTGCAAGGCTGACATGCAAATTCGTGAAGTGTTCCATATTTTTACGAAGTGAGAGAGTGGCATGGACATATATACACTACCAAATGTAAAATAGGTAGCTAGTGGGAAGCAGCCGCATAGCACAGGGAGATCAGCTTGGTGCTTTGTGACCATAGGGAGGGTGGGAGGGAGGGAGATGCAAGAGGGAAGAGATATGGGGATATATGTATACGTATAGCTGATTTGCTTCGTTATACAGCAGAAACTAACACAACATTGTAAAGCAATTATACTCCAATAAAGATGTTTAAAAAAATTTTTTTTAATTTAAAAAACCCCAAAATACTGGCAAATGGACTTTGTCCTTTCAAGTGATCCAACGAACGATCTTCAAGCAAAAAGAAAAAAAAATCTGACACTAATAGATTCTGGAAAACTACCAGCAGAGCCTTATCATATATCCACAACTCACCCAAAAGCAGTGAAGATTGAAATTGCTTCTGTTCACAGACAATGGAGTTGTAATCCCCATCCTGGGCTGACAAGTATGTCAAGGGGGTGGGCGGCTGAGAGCTTAAACCCATGGGGTTTTGGTTTTCCTCATGATTAAAAATATATATCCCCAGGATACTTTCCTGTCACTGTGTGAAGACTGAGAAAAATGAAAGATGTTAGAGTCTGGCTCTGGGAAATACTTGAGCCCTGAAGATAAGCTATAAATACTTGAATTATCAAGACTGTTGAGCAAACTTGGCTCAAAACTTGGTCTCATATGTGCGTTAGTGTAAAGCTATTGTGTCTCACACACTGCCCGGTCCCAAAGAGTTCCCGACCTCCAAAAACTTGTCTGAAAATCTGTCACCCAGGCAGACCCTAAAAACCCATCACTCTACTTTTCCTGTTTGGGGCTAAGATTCTGCCAAGGTATGTTTCTTTCTTATTTCAGGAGATCCAACAAAGTAAGCTTTGCCTGCTTGGCAGGTTTTGGATGGTGTTTTGCTAAGGTGAAAGTTGACAAAAGCTATAAACACAGAAATCAATAGTTTATCTGTAGGATGGCAAGACTTGCCTAGAAACAGAATTGGGAAACAATCTTTCCACAATAGATAAGAGTAATAATAAAATGCTCGGAAACAATGTCCACAGGAAAGACACAGGACCTCTATAAATAAAGCAATCAAGTCATATTGAAAGAAGTAATAGAAAATGTCAACAAAATGGAAAAGTGTGAGAAGAATAAAAATATCAATTCCTCCCAAATTATCATAGAATTCATACAATCTTAAAGGATCACAATAGTTTTTTTAAAAAAATTCTAGCTGGAAGTTAGTATGGAAACTATAGAAAAGAAAGGCTGCGAGGTACTTTTGTCCTACTGGATATTAGCATACACTCCACAGGCACTGCTGTTAAATCCAGATCTACTCTGCTGGATAGGGAAAAAGTGCTATCTCACACATTACTGGTGGGCATGTATATGGTTACAATATATTGTTTGGGAATGACAAGTTATATTGTTATAATTTCCTGTTTGGAAAGCAATTTGTTAATATCTATGACCTACAGGGGTGGGATAGGGAGGATGGGAGGGAGATCCCTTCAGTTGGCCTGTAAAACACCCCCAATTATTTTTAGATAAGAAAAGGGTGAAATATTGGTATATTCTACGTAAAATGTATGCACTTCAAAGGAATGTTTGCCTTGAGCCTCTTTAGCAGTAACAACAAAGAAAAATGTTCATTAGAGCAAATTTTACCTAGACTTGTGTTTGAAAGGGTAGATAAAGCCTCCCCTTGCTGCATGAGTCACTTCCTCTCTCTAGCTGTTCTTCTGGAAACCTGACAAGAACCAGCTGCTTCTGAGGAACATGAGACATTACCCCTGGTTTGTGTATTACATCTGTATGTGGGGAAAGGATACACGAATTACAAACACTTGAGTGTGCCCTTGGCTTTGGGCTTCTCCCAAGGCAGCAGCTCCTGAGTTGGCTTGACCCTGAGGAGACTGAAGCACAGGCCTGTGCATCATTTTGGGGAGCAGTGGCCCCTGCGTGGCGTGGGGCTCCTGAGCCATGTGGGCTCCACGTCCACCATGTGGGTCTTACCTTCTGGAACCTGGGCCGTCATCAGGGGTGAAAGTAACTCCAGGGGCTGCACAAATGCTGCCAAGGCTCCTGCCAAGAGGCACCTCTGGGGCCCTCTTGACGAGCAGAGCCCGCCTCATACTTGTCAGAGGAGACGGTCCAGGCCTGGCCTGTGATGGCCTTTCATGTCAGAAAGTTTAGTTGGACAGAAGAAGACCTCCTGGTAGGCACAGCAACCTTATGTGCCACAAAATGGCAGTATATTAAAAACGTCATGAATTTTGCTTTATCTTCCTGGCTTATATATTAACCCTTTCCCTTCCCAGTGGTAGGCGGTGGGAATTTCATGAACTAAAACAGAATATGTTAGAGAATAACAAATATTTGAGAAGAATATCACAGCAAATTTACCAATATTTATTGGATTGTGCAGATTCAACTGCTAAATCACTTCATGAAATTTTCATTTTTCTCTCACAGACATATTCTAAATGACCCAAGATGCTGTCATTGGTAACACACAGAGCCTGGATATTTTTAATTATTGGATCAAAATTCAGAAATGCAAGTGAGCAAATATGTATGTGTTTGTGTATTTATTCAAACTTTCATTTAAAATTTCAGAGTCAATAGCAAATGATTGTATTAACTTTTGCTTTAGGGAAGATTTTTCTACTTTCAATATTAAATTATTACAATTACTGTGCTTATTTGAGCTGAACAAAGATATCACAGAATCAAATTTGGATATTTTTCTATTAACGAAACAATAGTTAAAATGATGGGATAAGAATAAAGTCATCTTCGAAACTGTGTATCAGAGAAGAAATACCTCATTAAATTAACTTTTAACACAAGAAGTCACTGCATTGTGATTTGACATTGATTAAAGTTGTATTAAAACTACAAAGTGTTTGCACAAGACTGTTTAGGAAGAGAGAAAAAGGCATAACAGTACATGTAGGTATATCTTCTCTTTCTGAAGTTATCTTCCCTTTCTGAAGTTTCTGCAGTGCCTTTTAAAAATGCATGTCTTTACCTCTCTCTCAGAATCACTTTTCAGGTATACACATTTTTAATCAGCAATCAGTAGGAAAATCACGGGAAATGAATCCCTTCTTAGACACACTCATCTTAACCGCTAACATCATCGCTGAATTTAAATTACATCGAAACAAAACCTCATCATCCTTTCACCTCATTGGCATCCACCTTTGGATCCACATACATTTCTGGTATTTTCTGAGACCAGAAAAGCCTCAAGAAGAAGAAAGCCAGACAAATCAGTAATTGCACTGTTTTCTGTGCGTGTACCTGTGAATTGGCAGTGGTTTGATTTTCTCCATAACCTGAGTTGAGTTTTCCCTTGGTGACATTTTCTTCACACCTTTAATATGTGCTGAGTTTTATCACAGAAAACACTGCTTTCCAATGAACTCCAATCTCTTCTTTGAAAACTCTCAGAAATGTTTGGCCTTGTGTGAACAAAAGGACAGAAACCATGTAGAACAAATCTGAAGCTATAATACCTGAACTCCGTTGCTCCACAAAGGAAGAAAGAAGTGTTTTAGAACAACAACAAAAAAAGGTAATAAAATAAAAATAAGATTGAGGGTCATAGAAGAATAAAGCAGTAAAATTAGAAGACACCTTTTAGCTTGGGAAAGAAAACATAAGATGTGGAAAATACAAGTGGAACATATCTAAAAATTACATTATGTGTGCACTAAAATGCTATAATCTCCATAATTTGAAAAATTCTGGGTTTGTGTGTTTACATAAAAAGTTTCAATGGAAATCCAGAGCCAAAACTGAATTTGTCCAAAAGGTCAACAGTGTTGACGGGTAAGAAGAAAAGTCTGGTGCATCGACGGGAAAACAAAACGGGGGCTATTTTAAAAGAGACACCAGTTTAAACTGTTTTGACTGACTATGGCACTTTTTTGCATGAATAAACATTATATTGTTTCATAAGACAATTTACAAACAATGTGAAAAACAAAACAACCCCCCAAATAAACAGCTTAATGTCTGTTTTGTAGCATTGAAATAAAAAGGAGAGAAAGATTTAAAAAGGAGAAGAATCAACAAAAACACGATGTTTGTGAGAAGACGAGAGTATCCCAGTTTTTGTTTAAATAGCATACTGATTCACTGTTGGCTCTGGTTATTGCATTAAGCCTTTTAAATAGTTTCATCCACATCATCGATGTGGACTTTCAATCTAATGTCAGGGCTGAGTCACCAGAATTGGGTGGTGGAATTTTCCTAGTAAGGCTCTGTGCCGCCCTATTTCAGTGTGGTGAACACATACAAAAATGGAACACAGGAGAATGTAGGAGACATTGTATGGCCTCAGACAGAATAGTATTCACTTTTAGGACAAGCATGGGTGCTCTAAGATGATGTGCTGGTGATACCTCAAATTCTGAGATGGGACTCCGAAGGCAGACATTATTGAATAGTAAAAAATTAGCCTTGATATGAAAGTAACCCTCAGCCCTCACCCAGCTTCCCTTTTTTTTTTTTGGCTGTGGGATCTTAGTTCCCCCACCAGGGATGGAACCCGTGCCCAGTGCACTGGAAGCGCAGAGTCCTGACCACTGGACCGCCAGGGAAGTCCCCCCACTTCCCTTACACCAATCAACAGCCAACAGTGAACTCGTAAGTAAAAAACAAAATGAAACCAATAACAAATAAAAAAACCTAATGCCATATTTTTTGCTTCCCCAACATTTTCTCCCTGCGCTTCAGTAGCTATTAAATCACCTCCAGAATTATATCCCAGTAGAAAGGCCACATAAAATAAACACTTAGAAGCAGGGTGAATCCCTTCCCCGCCACACCACAATAAACAGACTGCATCCTCAAAGGGGCAACAGAGGTTAATGAAGATGTTGCTTACAAAGGTGTGGTCAGGTGTAAGATGTCCAATTTGATTTTTATTTTCACATCATAACTTAGCATTCTATTATTCTATATTCTTCATAGTTTATAATACTAATTGTAGGGAAAAATAAGTATGTTTCTAGCCTGTACTATAGGCTTTTTATATATTATCTCATTTAATCTTACAACGACCCTGAGAGGTGTGTTCCCTTTTCCCGTCTTCACTGAAAAAGATAAGAAGGCTCAGTAAGATTTTGTCATTTAAGATCACATTGCAAGTAAAATTTCTCATTTTAACGCTGTCTTCCTGAGTCTGAAACCTGTGTATTTTTGTCTTATATACACACACGCCAAAACTAAAGGAACTCCTTTATTCTATTAGTTTTAAGTATACCCTTAGTCTTTAAAATAAAATTTAAGAATTATCAAGGTACAACTATCACTGCCTTCCTGATACCATTTAATTGGCATCTTCAGTGCAATCAGATATTTTTTGTCTCATGAAGTTCTACCTGCTCTGTCCTTTGTTGTGCTACATCTATTCTGTCTAGGAAATTAAAATAAATCTTTCATCAACATTGACCTTATCTGCTTTGCTATGGCCCTTAGACATACATTTTTCTTTGACAAGTACAGAAATTAGGTCTTCACCTGCCTTTTCTATGTAGTTATTCAAATTAATTTTCTTCTAATTTCAAATCTATGTTATTCCCCTTTTCTATCTCATAGATTTTGTATATTCTACTCTTTTCTCTTTTCAACATAGAAGCACATTCTGATCTGTTTCTCATTCCATTTGCTCTTTGAGGGGGGCACCTTTTCACTGTTAATATTTTCTTAACATCTTCTCATTATTTTCCATTAAAGTTACATCATATTCATTGTCATTTGATACATTCCTGAGTAGTTCAAAATTAGAATCTCTGTGATACATTTTTTTAACATTTATTTATTATTTATTTATTGCTATTTTATTTTTGGCTGCATCAGGTCTTAGTTGCAGCACGCGGGCTCTTCGTTGTGGCACATGGGTTTCTGTCTAGCTGTGGCGTGCAGGCTCCAGGGCCCGTGGGCTCTGTAGTTGTGGCGCACGGGTTCCAGAGCTCATGGACTCTGTAGTTTGCGGCACGCAGGCTCTCTAGTTGAGGCATGGGAGCTCCGTAGTTGTGGCATGAGGGCTTAGTTGCTCCACGGCATGTGAGATCTTAGTTCCCTGACCACGGATCAAACCCGCGTCCTCTGCATTGTAAGGCGGATTCCTTACCACTGGGCCACCAGGGAAGTCCCTCTTTGATATATTTTTAAATGCAGTATATTTCTCAAGAGATGGAAAAGTTGAGTAAGCTCAATTCAACTTGTTAATATTCAATCACTCAGCAAACGTTTATTAAGAACTGATTGTATACGAGGCACTCTTGTAGGCTCTAGGGTTGCAAGCAGTGGATAAGCAATCAAAACCTGTCCTCATGGAACTCAAAGTCTAGTGTGGAGAAAGAGAAGACAGGGAGGTAATATATACATAAATAAACTCTGGAGACGTATATTGATAAGTGCTATGAACAAAGCAAGAAGAGAAGGGATTTAGGGAATATTCTGGTGATGATACAGTTTTTAAAAGATGGCTAAGGAATATCTCTCTAAGAAGGTAACATTTGAATAATAGCCTGAGAATGAAGGAAAATGAAGCGTGTTCTCTGAAGAGGGAGCAGTACCTGCAAAGACCCTGAGGCAGGGGCTGGTGGCTGTGTTTACAGAGCACAGCAAGGAAGCCTGTCTGTCTGGAGCCAGTGAGTGGGAGGAAGAACTGAGGTCTTGCTGGTTATTTATTGTAAGGACTGTGGCTTGTACTCCAAGTGACAAGGAAGGCTTTGGAGGGCTTGGAAAGGAGAGGCTTTGTCTGACTTAGCGTGAACAGTCTTTAGATGAACATTTAGCCTCCAAGTCCGTCACACAGGGGACTTGTTTGTAAGTTTCTAGCATCATATGAAAGTCAAGCATTTAGTATTGTAGAAAAGTGACATGCTGAATAACAAATGTTGTCAATATTTTGATTAAGTTCACTGCAGCCTATGCTGATCCTGATGTGTTTACCCACCAGCCAGGTCTTATCTCTGGAGCAGTGTTATGTTGAAACAATTCATCCAGGAAGAAGATTGAACACTGTATTGTGTTACTGTATGGCTGTGTGTTGTGACGCTCTTACATGTGCAGAGATTTACACGTTCTGTTCACAACCACACTGTCAGGAGATACCACACATCACTATACTGCTTGTATAACCAACTCTATGGGACTTTTACTCAGACTAGTGGCAATCTGGTGATTCATTAAAAAGAAGGAGTTCAAATGAAGAAAAACATTAGAAATGCCCAGAGGTACAGTGGCAGGCTGAGAATGAGATATTGAATGTGTCTCATGAACGTGAAACCATCTTAGGAAATGATGATACACATTTTCTCTAGTATAGAAATCGTTTCATAACCATATTACTCTAAAAAAGGCATTTTTCCATTTTCATATATTTCATGTATATGTATTTCTTTGTGTTGTAAAGAATGTAATTTATTGCCACACAGTGCAACAAAAAACAAAAAGAAGAATGTAATTTAGTAATAGCATACTTTATTGATCATTAGAAAATATTTGTTTAATAGAATGCTATTTTTAAAAAGTAGATAAAGACTCACCAAAGATAATTAAACTGATTCATTTAACACTCCCTTCTTAGAGCAGGTAAGTGCAATCAATAAATTTATTTATTCATACTTTTCAGTACAGTTGATTCTGCTGTTCTGTGTTATAGCATGGACCACTTGCTAGTCTTAATGTTTAACACTGTACCCCTGGATTTTGGCAGTGGTTTTAACCTCACAAATGCTTCACTTCCCTGACTCCACACATCTGTTATTTAGGGCTCGTAAGGTTCCCGGCTTGTCGTCACAGAGGGGGCAGTTTTCACTTCGGCAGCACCCCTTCCCCTGAGGGATGCCAAGATGCCCGCCCTGCATGAAGAACTCATATTCCACTTGATCCCTGAATTAAATACAGAACATCAGTGCAGGGATGGGAGAGCTGGGGGCTGCGGGGCAGGCTAATCCAGCCTTACCTAACCATTGCACGGGACCCGACTGAAGCAGGAACTCTGAATATCTTTTTGTAAAAAGGAGATAGACTTATTCACCTGAGTGCAGAGGACAGAGAACGGCAAGGCGGTGATTTCTCCTCCTCTTCATCTCATGCCTTCAGTCCCAGTGCTGGGTGACCTTACAGCCCACATCTTGCTGAGACTGTAAACACCTGGTGATACGTGTACAGCAAGTTGATTCCTCCCTTTGTCTTGGGGTCGCTCGTTCGATGAGAGGAAAGCCGGGGAGTGGAGATCAGTCCAACCAAGCATCTGGGCCAACAGTGTGCTTCCTTCATCAGAGAAGGCACCTCGGGTTCATCTCCTCCGAGAATGTCACGTTGGAGATAAAGATGTGATGATTATAAATCTCTTTACTCCTGAGAAACAATCATTAGAGGCATTAGTTTAATTTTTATTGATGCAAACACACTATTTTTCATAGTGAACCTCAGTAGGCATGGGAACGTTTTTGTCGTCCTCAGTGCTTGATGAGAACAAGTTTCATTTGTTTTTGTATTAGATTATTCGTCATGAGTAAACAAGTCTAATCTTTTTTTTTTTCTTGACACACCTGGCCAAATAATTACCAATGTAATTCTTTTTTACGTCATAAGAAATTGTAAATTGTCTAATATGTGCTTAACTGACTGCGTGATTAAAATCACTAACATTGAGATTTAAAATGATAATAATGAAATCCAGCTATTATTTCTGCTTCTGATGAATTTATAACAGTAAGTACAAAGCTGAACCTCTGGCATTCTCTTGCCCATTCAATCCTAACATGAACCAAACCATTTCCATTTTAGGTCCTGTTACACTGTATTATAATCATGGCTTCACTAATTCCTTTTCCCTAGGAAACTGTCACAGGTCCCATAGGACACACATTCTACATTTTGGGAATGTTGTTGTAACAAATACCCAGATTTATAAGTCAAACAAGTTGTTTCCACTTGACTTGGGAAAATAAAGGGGGCTCTGGGAGGTGTCAGGAGCAGAGTCAGCTTGTGCGACCCTTGGGAAGATTGGCAGGGGGCCTCTTAGTTGGCAGAATAACAAGACAAAGAAAAGAGCCGATTACATATAAATAAGAGGTGCTTTTGTCAGCCACAGCACATGTAGTTTGCTTGCAAAAAAATAATGGTTATATATCTTGTTTATCTGAAGTGTTTAAACGTTGTATTACAATAGTATTAATATTTTCCTTCAGCACATTTCAACAGTTCCATCATTGTTACATTTCTTTGCAAGCATATAACACTAATCAAGTCTTATACTTAGTAAAAATGAATTCAGTATTTATGATTGATCTACTTGCTACTATCCTTCCTTTCTTGATACATTTAGTCTTGTGCCTGAGCATTTACTATCCAAAATAAATTCATGGTATAGACTATGGTTCCATTTTCTATATATTTCTCTCTATGACAACATGGTGTCTTTTAGGTTCCATCTACTTTAGGTCTTGGAGACTAGAGTGAGTGATGGAGTGTATGTGGGGTTAATAGCGCCATCAGCTCGGCTTTCCCGAACATGAATTTAGAAATTGCCCTTCACTCTTCCTTCTCAGACTCACTCTGTCCCATGGGCCACACCAAGTGCAGCTGATTAAATAGAGCTTTACTATTTTCCTTCAAACTATCATTGTCTGTATGCCAATTATACTGCAATGAAACAGTTTAAAAAACATAACTACCAGTAATCTAGATATTTCCATTGTACTTCTGTAAAAGTAACAGTAAATACTTTTTGAAAAATTGGGTCTTATTGGGGCCATTTAGAGCCGCCCCATGAAGAGTCTTCTGCCTCCAGGGAGGTTTTCCTTCAAACACCAGCTTCCTGTTTCAAAGCTTTCAGTGTTTCCTCATTTCCTGACTGCAAAATTCAAAGTCGTTGAAATGGTACACAAAGTCCTCCTAATCTGAACCTTGTAAATCACACTTACCCTTTTCTTATACTCAAACATTTCTTTGTCTTCGATATGCAAAGTCATTTGTAATTATTTTTATTCATCATCTTTGTACACATTGTTCTGTCTTGACTGCCTGGAAAGTTCCCTCTTAACCTTTAAGAGTTAACCTAAGTGTTAACTTTTCTAAATTGAATCCTCTTCAGGGAATACATTTGCACGCCTCCCCTGAATGGCTTTGTACTGGATCGCAGACATACTTCCCCTGCTCCGGAGATTGCCCCAGCCTGGTGACCCACCATGCCCCTTCTCTGAAGCCCCACAGTACATTGTATGTACTGTGAATATTGTTAACATCATTACAGAAAGGAGTGGTTCACTTACGAGTCTGTCTCTCCCTTTAGCAGATAAATGTCACTGGCTTAATGATTATGTCTTATTCATCACTGTGGTCCCAAACTCTGGGAAACTCTTCAGTAAATATTTATGAATGGATAAAAAAAAACAGCCTTGTTCTTTACACATCTTATTTCTAGTATTTGAAAAATAGGGACTCACTAATTTTCATAAAGCAAAGCTGTCATATTATTTCTGCTTTGTCACCATTGTACTCTGCTTAAATTCTGGAGATATAACTTCTATTTCTTTTTAATCTCCTTAAATTGCCTTTAAGGTCTTCATTTAGTAGATTCTCAGCATGTGTTCTTAACAGAATAAGGATAACCATAATTTGAAGACACTGATGAAAGACTAAAAGAACATATGGAAAATAATGGTTGCTTTTTTCTGGGGTATAAATATTTTAACATTTTATTGTACCATGAGGACTTGCATTGTCACTTTGAGGGACATTTTCTGTTCATTTAAAAAATACATCTCATTTAGAAGCTATTTGATTTCACTTAAGTCTGAAATAAAAAGAAAAATCCAATATAATGTAATGGGGAGCCAAATTTCAAATATTAAAATTTAAACCACTAAAGAAGCAGAGGAAGAAAATTATTGTTTTTATTATTGAACATTTATTTTATCTCTAACCAGTGATGGTTATTTTGATATTTTATTCTTTGGGAATTTATTCCTTGAAAACTCATATAGGACACAGATTCATCAACATTAGAATTAAATTTTCTTTATATGATGTAGCAAATATAGACCCAGCTAGAATATCATTTTTTCAGTTAATTACCCAGTGCTTACTTTACTTTGCTTAAACAGTCACAGTACTGGATTTCAGATATTTTTTTAATTTAATTTTTTATACAATTTTAAAGGTTACTTTCCATTTACAGTTATTACAAAATATTGGCTCTATTCCCCGTGTTGTACATACATCCTTGAGCCCATCTTACATCCGATAGTTTGTACCTCCCTCCACCTCTATTGCCCCTTCCCCCCCACTGGGAACCACTAGTTTGTTCTCTATATCTGTGAGTCTACTTCTTTTTTGTTTTATTCACTAGTTTGTTGTATTTTTTAGATTCCAAATATAAGCGATATCATACAGTATTTGTCTTTGTCTGACTTATTTCACTTAGCATAATGCCCTCCAAGTCCATCCATGCTGTCAGAAATGGCAAGATTTCATTCGTTTTATGGCTGAGTAGTGTTCCATTGTGTATATATACCACATCTTCTTTGTCCATTCATCTGTTGATGGACATTTAGGTTGCTTACATATCTTGGCAATCGTAAATAATGCTGCTGTGAACATTGGGGTGTGTGTACTTTTTCGAATTAGTGTTTTTGTTTTCTTCGGATATATACTCAGGAGTGGATCCCAAGAGTTCTGGGCTGTAGTTCATACTCATGTTGTTCAAGTGTCCACTGTATACTCCATATATTTTATATCTGAATAGGAGCGTATTTCAAGTGATTTACTTAAAATGTTATTAATTATTATCTGGTGCTAGTGGGATTTAAGGTTTATCTATTATCTGCGTGTTTAATTTATAGTTTTTGACTTTAATCAATTTTGGTTATGTAATTAGAATGTAGGTAATTTAAAACAAAAGATGCTTTAATGTGATTATTTTTCACAACTATACACAACAGCCATCTTTTTGTAATTTGATCTCGTAATATTATGTGCGTCTAGTTATTCCAAATGTAAGGAAGGACATATTTTCCAAAAGTAAGGGGTTTTTTTCTTATTTCTTGTAGCAACTGCCATCTCAGAGCCCTTCATTAACATACATTAAATTGCACTCAATTGAAAAATATTTTTAAAACTAGATATTCCCTCTTCGGCTTAATGGAAAAAAAGAATTACTTAGTGTTCTTTTAAGTGAACTTCTTGCAACTCTTCAGGTCATAGACAATTATGTATTTAAATATAAAAATAGAATTCAATTTTATATATTCAAATCTTTTACATATCTATTAACTTCAAAATTGTAAGCCCTCATTTTGAATACATATGAGTATTTCAAGCATTTATTTCTTTTAAATTATGGTTAAGATTTCCATTAGAGAATCAGACATTAGTTGTTATGGTGTTGCCCTTGACTTGTTTAAAAATATAATTCTCAGTACATTCTTTCACTTAAAAAAAATAGCAAGTTGCTGCCTGATTGAATTAGCAAAGGAAACTTTGAGGGCTGAACTCTAAAATCTTATAAAAATATGAAAAGATCACTGCTGTTTTTTGAAATATTGTTAAAAGCCCATGGTAACGTGTGAGTTTCTCCGAACTGTGAGACTTCTCATGTGATAAACATAATTGCCACACCGTAAATAATTAAACATGGTCCTCTTATATTCCACATATTCCAATTCTAATCATTAGAGAATTCGGCTGAGTTTTTAATTTTGTTAATGCAAGGTCTAATTTTGGCCTCATCTTACATGACATAACACTAGACAATTTTCCATTTCCTTTTGTTGAAGCATTTTCTTTAGCATGGGACAGATGGCAAAGAATTGTCACAACTTCCTTGCAGGTCTTTGCAAAAGAGCTAGTTTCACTTTTCAGTCTCTTTAATCTGGACTGGACTTGTTACTTACGTTGCCAACAGCACGTGGTAGAAGTGGTGTACACTGCAGAGGCAAAGCTTCAGGAAACACTGCAGAGTTGCACTCTCTCTGTCAGAAAGATTCCACTGTGGGACAAGCACAGGCCAGCCTCCGGATAGACAGGGGCCTTGTGGGCGAAAACCTCAGCCACGCCAGCCTCACCGCCGAAGGTCCAGGCATGTCAGTGAGCCCAGCGATGCTACAGGAAGTAGATGCAGACCATGCCTGCAGAGTCCAGCCCAACTTCCCATTGCACAGAATCGTGAGTAAATAAGTATATGCTTAAGCCAATAATTTCCAGAATAGTTTGTCATATAGAAATAGATATCTAATACACTTGTCTTTCAGGACACCATATCTTGGTCTTCCTTATCCCTCTGTGGCCATTACTTTTTTGTCTCTTTTTTTTTGATCTTCCCTTATTTCTCCTTTTGTTGGGTCGTCTTCTCTATCACTGTCTTTATAATACTATTGAGTCAGATGCTCTTAAGTACAATCAACATGCTGACAGTTACTAAATTAGTATATAAATACTAAGTTTGTATCCATATAAGTATATAGATATACTTAGATAAATCCTATACATATATATGAGACCTTTCTAGATTCATGTAGCCAATGTCTACTTAGTTCCACTCAGAGATCTGATAGACACCTCGAGTCCATGTGCCCAGTACCACACTCCTCTTTTTTCTCTCCAAGTCTGCTCTTCCAAGCGTCTTGCTTATCTCAGTGACTGGCAACTCCATTATACCAGTTCCTCAGGACACAATGTTAGGGTCTTTCTTGACTGCTCTCTTTCTCTCCCATTCCACTTACAACCCATCAACGAATCCTACAGGTTCTGTTATAAAATTATCGTCTAGAATCTTGCCACTTCTTATCACTTCTAACCCATTCCTCCTGGTTCAAGCTGTTACCCTCTCTCACCTGCAATAACCCTCTAGATGATCACTCAGCTTACTTCTGTGTGTCACAGTCTCTGGCTTGACACATCTTCCAGTATAGTCAACAGACAATGCGGTGTCATTCTGTTAAAAAGTGAGTCAGGTCGTCTCGCTGATCTCCTGCAACCTCTCCCTCACTCACAAGGCTACACATCATCCATTCTCTTCCAAAACTCTTTGACCTCAGCTCCTTTAACTCCCTGGCTGTACTCCATCTTCAGTGTTTCTCCCTCCTCCAGAAATTGCAGAGAAAAATTCCCACTTTCTGTTTCCATTAGTGGAAACTACTTTCTCCTACTATGATCATGAATCACATGATCATCAATCACACGTTCATGAATCACATGATCATGAATCACACGCTCACCTCCTTCCAGTCTATGCTCAGATGTTACTGTCTCGGTGTGGTTTCTGCCGACCACCTTGTCTGAAATTTCATTGCATTCCCCATTCGATGCTCTTGTGTCTATCTTTTCTGCTTCATTTATTTTTATGCCACTTACTACTCACTAATCTACTATATTAGATAAGTAGGTAGGTAGAGAGATGATTGATGGATAGATAGATAGATATAGACAGGTTTTTTTTTTATTTTTTAGATATAGAAAGATTGTTTCAAGTATTTTTCTTTTTTCCCCAACTAGAATGTAAGTCCCATGAGAACAGGAATTTTTGTCTCTTTCATTCATTGTTCTATCCCTAGTGCCTGCAATAATAACTGATATATTACCCAGCTTCCCAGTATTTCTTGAGTAAATGAATTAATGAAGATACTTTGGATCATAAACAGAGGTCAATCTCTAAAGAGTGACCACAGTTCAAGGTGATTTTTAAAAGCATATGCTTACATTAATGACAATTAAATTAGGGTGCTGATGGGCTCATTGTCTAATTACTCATCACTGAGATAATGGAAAATTGATTTTTAATTTCATGTGGTGTTTTTGTCTCACCTTTTGATTTTACCTAATTATCTCCACTGAATATGCTCTATTAATTTAGTCTGTGCCTCAGATTTTCAATCCCATATCAAAGACATTGTTCATTTGGGTTTCAGCCTACGGTCAAGTCTGCTCCAGAGAGACTGAAGGGCACACCATCTTCTGATACTGCAAGTAGTAGCTGCAGCCTCAAACACAAATAGGATTTATTCGGATTTTTGTTATTCTAGATTCCATTTCCTCTTGCATTGTTAAAAACAAAATCACAATATGATATTAAGAAAGAAAATCTTGGAGCAGACCAACCATTGTTAAAATCCTGGTGTCAAGAGAAACCGATACATTGGTTTGGGTAATTTATTGAATGTCTCTTAACAATCAGCTTCCTCATATGAAAATAAGAATAAAAATAGTACTTACTCCATAGAGCTACTATGTGGATTCAATGAGGAGATAAATATTGATGGTACTAGTATTTGTTGTACGAAAATATTGGTTGTATTTATAGCCTAGAATGTAAAATGTTGTTGTAGCCACTATAACTATATTATTGGGATATAAATGATTAAAAACTCATTAAGAAAGAAGAGCATACAAGTGAGCAATGATTAATTCCAAAACAAAAGAGATGTTTAAAGTTTGGCGAGAGGCCAACGGGAATACTGTGGAGATCAGGAAGAGAAGGTATTCATATTATGACCTAAAGAGGGAGGACAAGTTCCTGGTGTCTCTGTGCCTTCCTGAAACCTGCAGGGCCTGCTCTCCTGGGAACGACCCTCCACCTCCAATCTCTAACCCACTAAAGTTCTGAGAGGGTCACCTTCCACAGGGGACATACGTATGCAAATGCTCACAGTGGGCACTGGAGTAAATTACATGGTTATGCGGCCAGAGCTCAGCCTGTTTGGTAGCAGAGTCAAGGGATGAACTTGAGAATGTAAGAACATTTGTGACTTTTAGTAAGATGTCACCGTAGGGAAATCTCTCAGTCCCATAGCTCCGCAATGGAGCTATTAACTGCCTTGTTTCTAGTTTGGAGCTATTTCAATAGCGTTTCTATGAATATTCCCACACAAGTCTGTGTGAGGACTTATGTTTTCATTTCTCCTGATATAAATATTTAGGAGTAGACATGCTGGGTCATACAAGAAGTATATGCTTAAATTTTAAGAAACTGCTGAACTGTTTTGCAAAGTGGCCATACTGTTTACATTTTCACCAGAAATGTGTGAGGGTTGCAATTCAATTCAATTTCTTTACTTGATATAGGTCTATTCAGATTTTCTATTCCAATTTTCAGCACTTTTGGTATTTGCTTCTTTCTAGAATTTGTCCATTTTTCCTAAATTGTCAAATTTTTAAATATACATTTCTATGGTATTCCCTTATGATTTTTTTTAATTTATGGAGTTTCTGTAGTGATGCACTCTTTCATTCTTCATTCTTGATTTTTGTATTTTGTTTTTTATTCGGTGTTGCCAAAGATTTATCCATTTTAATGATCTTTTCAAAAAAAATCAACTTTTGGTTTCGTAAATTTTCTTGTTTTTTTTTCCTGTTTTCTATTTCATTGATTTCTGCTCTGATCTTTACTGTTTCCTTCCTTTTACATATTCTTTGACCATCTTTGTAGTAGCTGCTTTAAAGCCTTTGTCTGCTTATCTGACTTACAAGTCCGCTCTGAGTAGGGTTAAAGTGGCTCTCATTTGTCCTCAGTACCTGGAAGACTTACCCATTTCTTCGTATACCTGGTATTTTTTGATGAAAGCTGGACATTTAGATAATATTTCAACAACTCTGGGTTATGTTGTATTTTTCCATCTCGATGTGCAACCATTAGTGTCTCTGACCGATTTTTATTCTCATTTTATTTTTCAGTCGGGAACCCCAGTTGTCCACCCTTTGTGTGATCTGGTCAGCACTTTCCGCTGGGCAGAGGTTGTGCCCTTCACCCCCAGACCGAGAGGAGCGCATCCCCTGTGGGCCGAGCCGCGTGTGGGCTGTGGACACAGGCTCTCCTGCAGCCTGTCCTGAGCCGCCTTCAAGTTCACTTCTCGCAGGACCCCCGGGATCCCCCTGCAGGCACAGTTTGGCGTCAGCTGGGTGTGTGCAGAGCTTAGCTCACCCCGTCCGTGAGATTTTCCTCATTTTCCAAATCTCCCAGTTAAGTTTCTGGCTGGTTGATCCCTTGCCCTAAATCAGGACTACACACTCAATTTTTCCCAAGTGTTCCCAACAAAGTCTGCCATTTTTAGTTAGCAAAGCCTTGGGTTTTCACATCTCTGGTGCTAGATTGAATTTTCTGGCTGTGGCACCAAAGCTGCTATCCTTTTCAGCTGGCCCCACCTCGTGAAGGTAGAACAGCCCACGCCTGGGCGCTGGGCAGAGGATGGGGCGGCTGGGGAGAGGACTGCACGGTCCACCTTGCCTTGGTTTTCCCAAGGTAAGTGCTTCTCAATTTGTTTTTCTGATTTTGGTCAATTTCCAACATCCTGAAGTGTGGTTTTTGGCCAACTTTGTCCAGTTTTATGCTTGTTTTCTGCAAACTCCCCGAATCGGTGACCTCTTCAGATCGCTCTTACCAGAAGTGCCTCATGATTTCATTGTGAGTAACTCAAACATGCTGCGTTTTCAAGAATAATCTCTAAATTCCATGCTAGAAGTTTTGAGACTTACATGGTAAACACAGATATGGGTAATAGCCAAGATTTTCAGATATCGAGGCCAATAGGGCCATACAGAACTTTTAAAAAATGGTTTACAAAAAAAAAAAAAAAAAGGTTTACAGGCTGCTGTGGTATTGCTAAACTTCAGTAAGGAAGTTCAGAGTAGGAGCTGTCAAAGAAACATCCATTTTCCCACTGATGTGGATTAGGCACATGCCTCTGTGAAACACAGATACTGTATTTTAAAAGAATTAACAAATTGGTGTTTCAAAACAACAGAAAATAGCGTCGGAGTAGATGTTCCTATCTGAAGAGCAGGTAAATCGGCAGCTTGTCAGATTTCTGCTGAATGACTTTCTTCTCCGTGGAGTATGCCTCTGGCTCTTCCCCGCAACTGCAAACTACGGAGTGAAAAAAGCAAAGACCACAAATGGTTGTGTTGACCTGTCCGTCTGAACCAGGAAACGGTTTCAGGAAGGTAGGGGAGTGGGTGTGTGGAACCGCTTGGCCCATGATCTCTCCTTCCTTGGATCTCTCCGGCTGTCTCCGGTGCCCAGTGACAGAGATCCCCGGCAGCCCCCAGCCCGGCCTCAACCTTGAACTGACCTTGAAGGGCCACCACTGACGCTCCGCGTCTCGGGAGGTGATGGAAGCAGGGCCGCAGAGGGCGTCTCCTCTCTGAACCCGAGCTGATCCTTTCCAGATGTTCGTCCCAGGAGAGCATTGTGAAAGCATCTTTTGGGGGTTATCTTAAGTAATTTAAAAAGTCATGTTTGACGAGTAATCTTTCCGGGACCTTAATAAAGTGGATCAATTCAGGGCAAAGTCGGTGAGCAGAACGGAGCACCTTCTTCCCCTGGGGACCCCAGGACGCTTCTCTAAGGGGTGAGAAACAGGGCCTGTGGGTGTCAGCACTTCAGTGATGCTTCTCATCACATTCATGACAGACCTGAAAACCAGCGTTCTTGTTTCTGTGTTTACTTGTGTTGTTTTTCTCTTAAGGAGAAAAGAGGGAATGAGGTTTCACTTTCCACGAGTGAGAAAAGCCCCACCTCCCCATCCTCTGCTTCTCAGTGTCTCCGTACGATGGTGTCGCTACTAAAATTCCTCTAAGGAAGGACAGTTGAGGCCCCTTCTCCTAACCCATCCTCCACCTCTTCCCCTAATTCCAGACAACCGGACACGTGGCACTCTGGACTCAGGAAGGACATGCATTCTTCAGGCGAATGTATAGTTTGCTGAAGAGTCCTCCCAAGTCACTTATCAATATGCCTTTTCTTCCTCATAATAAGAAGAAGCATTTCTTTCCAAATTACCGAAGTTTCAGAGTAAATCAAAAAGCAGAGACCATATTGATAAAAATGTAAATATAAACTCTTTCCTTTCCTTTCCTTTTATTTAAATGTAGGAAAATGGTACCACAGACACAGAGCAAAGCCTGAATCTGATGTAAGTTACCACTTGAATTTCAGTGATTTTGCCAGTCAGACACACCCATTCAATACGTTTACTGCTTTATCATCTTGGGGAAAATTTTCATCCTCCCTTGACTTAATAGTAGAAAAATGGTGCTGATTCACATCACGGGATGCATTTCTGCTCCAATGAAATAACATGCAATAATTACAACGCACATTTAGACTTTCTGGTCTGAGCCAAGAAGTACTGAGAACAGGAAATCATATCATTTTTCACTTTCTGACGTGAAAGATTTTTCTCTCCCTTTGGCTGTTGCTTGTTTACAGTTAGTCTTAGCAGGTGCAGAGGCAGAAGCAGCTCGGCCTAGTCTGCTTCAGACTGATTTATACAAAGCAAAGCAGACAATGTATATGAGGATGTGCTGTGCAATTAGAAGGTTGTAAAAACTGCGATTACATCTACTAAGAGCACTTTTATGTCTGCATACATAAGCAATTTCAAGGAATGTCAGCTATACTCCATAAGGCATTGTCTGGGCTTCTGGAATTGGTTTTGGGGTAGATATGTGTGTTTTCTGGGTTTCTATTTTGTAATCATTAATGCCTTCTAAATGAAATGATCTCTTCAGAAATATCCTTAGAAAATACAGAAGGCAAGGAAAATATAAACAAACAGATCTTTAATATGAACTTTGACTTTTTGGACACAAACATTTGGGCTCTACAATTTAATTAAGCCACTTACACACATCCATTTTGAACATTAAGAAAAAAAAAAAAGCTGATATCCCAATCTGTTGAACAGCTTATTAGGCAGAAGCAGTGAAGTCTGAGAACTGATTGTGTTCATTAGACTAACATTTGTGTCTGTTCCTACCCTCTTTGTGATCCATTAGTGCAATGGCTTTGCCTTACTGCGTGGAATAAAAGTGATTTATTTCAAGGTTGCTGTCAGTCTTCGGACTCAGGCTGTATGTTCAGCTGTTGGAGTGCCATCGAAATGCATGCTACATCTGAGGCTGATGGAAAACATTTGCCAAAAGGCAAAATAAAATTGATTTGAACAATTCCGAGATTCTATGTAAATGAGCTGCTGTTCTTTGATTGCTCTTGTTTTCAAATTTTGCTGTGCATTGCAATCTAATAATACAGGGAGGCAAACTATATGTGCAGTTTGCAAACTTCCTTTAAATTTGTTTCAGAAAGTTATAAATTTTGCTACTTAGAACCAAATATAGTTACCTAATAGACCTACATAATCTCATTTACTTAAAACAGAACGCAATAATTGAAACCAAACAATCATGTAAAACTAGGAAGATCCTCCATCTGGAGACCTGATTTATATTATCCATGTTATTGTTTCTATTAACTCTTTTAATACTGGCCTCTGGCCCCATTCTCAAACCCCCCTCTTCAAGCATTGCACCCTCTGGTCTAAACCGTGCCAGGGGCACCTTAGTGATCTTGAAACCTCCTACCAAGAAGTTTTAAAGCCAATATTTTAGGCAATTTTTATATGATTAAGGACAAAGTTTTGAATTGCCGGTAGATCGACCTGACTTTGTTAATGTGTCAGGATGAGTAATCGTTGAAGCTGTAAAAATTGATAGCAGCCCCTTCCCCCAAATTAAGTACATTTTCTAGATTCATTTAAACTTCTTCATTCTGAATATTATTACAAGAAGACTAGCTTCCTAGTAGAAAATAGAAATGAGATGAACTCAACATAGTGCGTTCTTATATATTCCAGCAATGTTCTTTGAAAATTAAAAAATATGTCATTGCTTTAGACACTATGTTCTTATTTCCCCAGTCCTTTCTTAAGGATCAAATAATTATAACCAAGGTGGTTCTGGAAGGATATTTCACAAAATAAAAAAAAATTAATAATAATTAACTAATAATAAGACATTTGTAAATCTGTTTATTTACTGTTAGTTCAAAAGCTCATAGTCAATCTGTTTGGGAAAGCAGTGGGGATTAACGGTTAAGAAGGTAGATTTTGGAGCCCAGTTTATTGAGCTCAAATTTTTGCTGTAAGACCTACTAGCTGTGTAACAGCTCAAGGTTTCGAAGACTGAGTTTCGAATTAAGAGATGAGGATGACCAGCTCTACTTCACCGTGTTCATGTATCAGTCACAGTAAGCGTTTTACAAATGGTACCTATAATTAACTGCAAACTAGAGGTGCTCTTGTAAGACATAGAATTCTGAGAGTGATATTCACATCTTTGCCCTTTTGTCATTTCTTTCTTTAAGAGCGTCACACTATTTAGATGGTATTTCCAGTATTTGCTGAGCACCTACTATGAGCCAGACACACTCTTCTATGTGGTGAGGAAACAGCCATAAAGAAAACAGGAAAAATACTGACTTTTCAGTGAATTAATGACTGCGATGAACTTTGGGCTGGTTGAGCCCTGAGGCTGAGCTGGAAGCATGAGGGTGCCTTTCTCTCCAGCTGGACAAGCCACACTGCTTAGCCGAGGGCCTGCCGCGCAGCCGGAGTCATGAGGATTGGCTGTTGTCATTGACCAGACGTCCCTCCTGCAGGAAGCGTTATGACTTTCCTCTTATTCAAAGAGGACATTTCTATAATTATTAGATTTAATTTCCATCATCCCTATAACCTAGCTATGCTAAAGCCAGACTTATTTCCCTTCCTTCTTAGTCTGACATCTAAAGGAGAGATGGGAATGTGACGTCCCCTCGGTGGTTTGGTGACATTTCTTCTTTGAATCTGCCATCTCCCCCCAGAACTAACTTTTAACACAGGGACCCTCCACACACTTAGATCCTTGTCAAGAAGGACAGTTCTTGTGGAAAATATGACAGTTGTCTAGATGTAGCCTGTAGTATTTACATTTTACCTCCATTCCACAGTTTAAACTAACATTATTTATGGTCTTTGTTCCTAGCCAGTAGCTGAGTAGTTAAACTGAACTAGAACACAGGTGTCTTGTGAACTCAGCCTTCATGTGCCTGGCTGGGCCAGGTGTGGGGTAGGGTTCATTGTGATTCTCAGCACTTATGACACAACCACTGCTTCTTTCCTGAAGGAAACAAATTCTCTCTCTTAGCTCTAGCCAGTACCCCTCAGTAAGTCAGCACGTGTTGTACTGGTTTGACTTTGAGGGCTTGTGTGTGGTCGGGTGTAGGGACAGCTGGAGGGCATTTCCAGACGTGGGTGAGGGTGGTCCTCGGTGACGTCTCAGGAGCCCAGTCTCTCTTCTTTCTGTGTTCTTCTTGCTCAAAGGGAGAGCTCGTTACAGAAGACCAGCGAGACACAGAGGCTTCGGGATATGATTTACACTGCCTTCATTTCCTGTGGAATTTAGAGGATTGGTGATATTTCAGAGAGGGTTGGCACTAACCCTGGGGATAGACTGTCTTCTTGTTGTGTTATAAAAATAACAAATAGAGAAAAGAAATGAAAGACAAAATTTTCAACTAAAATATTAGTTAACGTTCAGATGAGCTTTGCTAGGACATCTATGAGTGGAAGACATCTTTTTCCATTAAAACATCTATTTAAGTATATATTCACAGAAAAAAATCTACCCTATACATCCCCAACACTCCATGAGAAATAATGCTGGGGCTTCCCTGGTGGCGCAGTGGTTGAGAATCTGCCTACCAATGCAGGGGACACGGGTTAGAGCCCTGGTCTGGGAAGATCCCACATGCCACGGAGCAACTAGGCCCGTGAGCCACAACTACTGAGCCTGTGCGTCTGGAGCCTGTGCTCCGCAACAAGAGAGACTGCGATAATGAGAGGTCTGCGCACTACGATGAAGAGTGGCCCCCGCTTGCCGCAACTAGAGAAAGCCCTCACACAGAAACAAAGACCCAATACAACCAAAAATAAATAATAAATAAAAATTAAAAAAAAAAATAATGCTGAACAACGTCATCAATAAAGGCATTATTCCTTACAGTAGGGAGAGGGTCCAACCCCTAATGAGAAATACAGGGAGATTAGCAGATGTTAGCAATTGTAAGAGATTTAGGTCTTATAATATTCACAGTTCAAAGTAGGAAGAAAGAACATCGGGCTTCCGGTCCAGACCTCAGTTCCCCCGTGGACCTCTTAGCCCACTTCTCGGGACCCCAACACCTACCCGGAAGGCTCTGTACCTAGTTCTGGCTAGGAGCTATGCCAGATGCATTGACAATTTTATTCCATCAATGGAGGTATATGATTAATTTTTGTTCAGCATTGAGTGAATTATCTCGGGGATCCACCCCGTCCTGCTCCTATATTCTGCATACCAAAATATGGAGCAAACCACATGAAAGCAGTCCATGCCTCGTGGAGTTGAGACTCCAGTGGGAATTCTTATCTATGTTTAATCATATAGCTTCAACATTATCTTCATTAAAAGGTTGATAGCCATGTCCGTGTGTTCTGACCCCAAGATCCACCCTAAATCCAGAACCCTTTGAGGCAGTTACAATGGAGCAATGTTTGCAGAGACTTAGAGCAGAAAGAAAACTACCAGATTCTTTAAAGACAATCTACAATTCAACTTTTCACCGTGACAAGCCATACAGTTACTCTGAACTTCGAGGTAATTCATCTGTATTAGCAGAATAAAAATAATATCACAAAAAATTAGAAATTTGAATATGAAATAAAAATTTCCAAATTAGTTGGGATTAGGTCTTTCTTTTTGAAAGGAATGATTTTGAAATAACCCATATTTTGGTCAGTCTTGCATTTCTATGTTAAAATAGCAGAAATTTTTGAAACTGTTTTTTCATTTATTTTAAACTCTTCTCCAAAACACTAAACCACACAGAGTATTTATTTTTATCTTTATGGGAGTATAATTGCTTTACAATGTTGTGTTAGTTTCTGTTGTACAACAAAGTGAATCAGCTATACGTATACATATATGCCCATATCTCCTCCCTCTTGCGTCTCCCTCCCACCCTCCCTATCCCACCCCTCTAGGTGGTCACAAAGCACTGAACTGATCTCCCTGTGCTATGCGGCTGCTTCCCACTAGCTATCTATGTTGCATTTGGTGGTGTATATATGTCCATGCCACTCTCTCACTTTGTCCCAGCTCACCCTTCCCCACCCCGTGTCCTCAAGTCCATTCTCTACGTCTGCGTCTTTATTCCTGTCCTGTCCCTAGGTTCTTCAGAACCATTCTGGTTTTT
The DNA here is from genome assembly GCF_009873245.2 of Balaenoptera musculus. Taxonomy (NCBI): domain Eukaryota; kingdom Metazoa; phylum Chordata; class Mammalia; order Artiodactyla; family Balaenopteridae; genus Balaenoptera; species Balaenoptera musculus. The sequence continues at coordinate 79,110 of NC_045790.1, read as the reverse complement.
TTTAGACTCCATATATATGTGTTAGGATATGGTATTTGTTTTTCTCTTTCTGACTTACTTCACTCTGTAAGACAGACTCTAGGTCCATCCACCTCACTACAAATCAGAAGCTTTTTAGTTTGGTGAAGTCCCACTTGTTTATTTTTGCTTTTGTTGCTCGGAGTGATTTTTTTAACCTTGGTACATTTAATTTTCTGAGGGGCTCTTTTTTTACCCCTATCAAATCTTTAGTTCAACAATTGTAAAAGTGGGGAGGGACAGTACAACTCACCTGATGATCTTTACTCAGTTATAAACATTTTTTAAAACTTCCCAAGTAGTGACATGTCATCACTACACCCCGAGCTTCGCAGAGGTAGGTGAGGTGTTTAAGGACATTTGAAAAAACTCCCAGACAGTTTTGATGTGCTATCTATTCAACCACTCACCTCCCATCCCCCCACGGGAGTCACAGTGTTCTAGTTCAGCGGCTCCCAAAACTGGTTGTGTCAAAATCACATGAAGAGTTAAAAATTAAAAAAAGATATTTAGGCTCACCTTCCCAATTTACTGAATGTGAATCTCCGGAGTTGGGGAAGAAATCTGGAATTTTGAAAGCTTACAATTAATTCCGATACAGACTCACTCCTTTAGATTGCTTCTCTGCCCCGGGAAGAAAACCGCTGCTGGATGTCATCTCATGCTCCGACCTCTGACTAAAGTTGTGTGAGGTCTGTAATTCAGCACTGTGTCAGGAATCTTTTCTAATTCGGTCTTCCAGATACCTCTGGTCACTAGATTATTCTTCCCTGACGAAGCCTGAGTCATGGCATGGTGGGGTCGCCATGAATTACACATACTTCCAAATATATGAATAAGATGTCCACTACCTTATCTGAGTACATAACTGCATCAAAAATATGGGCAATTTTGAAATCTACAAATCAGCCTTGAATGCTGAACATCACAATCTTGGGGGGACTTTAGTGTCTCCAAAGCAAATTTATTAACATTTAGACCTAAATTTTAACACAGTTCTCTCTACATGTGAGTTTCCCATAAAATCCGTCTTGCCCAGTACTGTCCATGAACATCTCTGTGCGTCAAGTCTTCAGTGAGTTCGTGATGAATATTGTGCCTCATACGTGGTCATATTTCATAACTTGTCATCTACTGTTAATGATCACCTGTTCCCTCTGCAACATTTTTTAAGATCCTTTGATTTACAATGCTGCTCTCAGGTGACCCTTCATTCAGCACCATTCTCTCTTTGAACACTACTCAAGTTCTGCCTCTGTGCTTAGCTAATTCCTTTTGAAATCTTACATCTCTGTCTCTGGCATGGACCCAGGTATCTCAGATTTCTCAAAATCAAGGGACTGGATCTACATTACATCACTGACCTGTAAGTGCTGAAGCCAACTGACTCCACTGGTCCCTCTCTTGGTTAATCACGGAATAAACTCTGAAAGACACAGGGATCTCTCACCTACTAGAAACTCAGTATTAGGCACCCTGATGGTTACGTATCTATGCCAGGCTATGGCCAAAGGGGAAGAAAATGAAAATGTTCTAATTTCTTGGTCTCCTTATCAAACAGGAAAGTATAAATTTATTTTAAAAAATCATCCAGTAAATTCTAACATTTAAAAAAATAAACTGGACTTCCCTGGTGGCGCAGTGGTTGAGAGTCTGCCTGCTAATGCAGGGGACGCGGGTTCGAGCCCTGGTCTGGGAAGATCCCACATGCCGCAGAGCGGCTGGGCCCGTGAGCCACAATTACTGAGCCTGCGCGTCTGGAGCCTGTGCTCCGCAACAAGAGAGGCCGCGACAGTGAGAGGCCCGCACACCGCGATGAAGAGTGGACCCCGCTTGCCACAACTAGAGAAAGCCCTCGCACAGAAATGAAGACCCAACACAGCCATAAATAAATAAATAAATAAATAAATAAATAAATAAATAAATAAACTGTAGGATCTGTTTTTATTCAGCTACCAGTAATGTAACTTGGGCCTCCAGGAGCTTCCTTCCTGCGCCTCTGTCTCAGCAGAGAGATGGTCTCTAACTGAGGTGCACATGTTATTACCTTACAAGGTGGGGGTATTTAAGTTATGAAATTGTATATAACTTGTGATATTACCCTAGGAACTACGCTTCATACATACATAGACACTTGGTTTATTTACGTAATCAATCTTCATCCAGAGACACCTTGTTGAGAACTTTCCATAGGTTAGGGCGTTCAATGATAAAAAATATCATTGTCTACTTACACGGAGTTCCAGCTATTCTGCTAACAGATAAATTAAACTGGATTGCTGAACTTTTTCGTTCACTTTGACTGTCATCTCCCTGCTGTCCCCACTCAACAGAAGACGCTGGCTGTGCCACCGGTAGGAAAGAGGAGGTAAGGCATACAGAGAAATTGTCTTTAGGTAAACCATATATTTCATCTTAATAAAGGACAGGATGGCAGAATTTCAGCCCAGATTGCTGGGATGTGGGTAAATGTGGTAAGAATCTGCTGTGGTTCTCTTCTTACTGCTTACATCTTACCTGGAGGAGGAAGCCAAGTCATCAGCTGACAGTGAAGATGGGGAGAGATGTTGGAAATTTAAAGACCCAAGAGATGTGTGAAATAGTTGCCGGGAGAAGGAAGCATAGAGTGACTGCCAGACACCAGTAACGCTCAGTTTATGTGCATGACCATGCATTTACACAGGGGCTAATCAGTGCCATCTTGTGTGTATCAAGTCACACTCACCCGGATCTGCAGTGGACGAATCAGTGTTGCTGTTAGATCCTGGTCACATTCATAACGCGTAGAACAAGGGCTGCTCACTGCCATTCCTCTTTCTGACCCAATTTTCTAGTTTACTTATTTGAACATGAGGTAAATGAAAGTATATTTGGGACTAGCAAGTGCCTTCAATAGGTAAGATAGAAATGTCTTGGAAGCAATAGGAAAGTATTTTATTGTGAGCTAAGCTTCATACTTTCTGTCAGTTATTCAAAATCCACTGATCTGAAAGTAATAGAAATTGGATTACTGTTGAAAATTGAGAAAATAATATAGTATTCCAAAAGCAGTATATAGCTCTTAGTTATGTGTCTTTTTTGACAAAGTGAAACAGAAATTTCCCCTCCAGAGTTTATCATGCTGCACTGTAATTTTATTAGGCAGATGGTCAGCCATAATACACAGCTGTAGAATATATTTGACAAAGTCAAAATACACGGCACTGCTTTGTCAATTTTCTTCCTATGGACAGATAATTTATTATTGTTTATTCAAGTGATGAATTGCATCAAAAAGTTACAGAAGTGAAAACACATATCTGTAACTTTCTTCTTTTTCCTTTCCTGTCTTAGCTTACTGATTATTCATATGCCCTTTTTCTTCCTATTATGCCCATATTTAAACGAATCTGCTCTAAATTAGTATTACGATCCTCTTCTGAAATTTTAAAATTTAAGCCTATCTATGATGCTTCCGATTCATCAACATTGTATCCCTTCCAAAGACATAGAACAGTGAGTAGTTACAACTACCAGCTCCTTTTTGCACGGTGGATGTTGTTCCCATGGCAACGGCGGACAGCAGCGAACAGCCGCACACCAGGAAGCTCCCTGCACTTTCATAAACAACTCTCTTTCCTCTATCACTGTGTTCATAGCCTGGACAGAATTTAAAAATCAACAGGATACTAACATCTGCAGTGCCCATATAATAGCGTAAGAAAACGCCATTCTATTCTTCCTCAATTTTGTATATATCCTTCACGAGAGTGTTTTTCAGTAATGTAGATGACTCATCACTCTACAATTCCACGGTTTGCTGAAATAAAGGAGTGGTGAACTCTGTACCAGCAACATAAACTCAGCAAATGTCCCACTATTTTATGTATAGCTTTTGTGACTATGTGTATGTGGGCACGGATTCCTTTCTCCCAGATTCACATGGATAGAGTTGAGGTCTGACTTCATCAGGTTTTAGACTCATTTTTGAGGAGATTTCTATCTTAGTTGAAAATGGAACCACATTACCTAAGGCAAGTGCTCGGTGTCATTGTACCTGATCAACCATCAAAGTCATTTAGCTTGTATTTATGAAAGCAGGCAGTTATGAATTAAAATAGGATGAAAGACTCATTTGGATAATTCAAAATATGAACTTATTAAACATTTTATAGAGAAAAAGTCAAAATGAGAGTATCATTCTCCCTCAGTCTTCAGCATTTTTTAAATTTGATTATTTTATATTGGAGTGTAGTTGATTCACAATGTTAGTTTCAGATGTACAGCAAAGTGGTTCAGTTATACATATACATGCACCCACTCTTTTTCAGATTCTTTCTCCATTTAGGTCATTACAGAATATCATCACACTTCTCTCTACCCCTCACATCTCCTCTAGTCTTTGCTTACTAGGCTTTTTTGTCTTTTACTTCTAATTTTGGCCAACAATTTGTTTTATTTTCACTGGAATGATGACATTGTGCTTTGATATAGTAGGTCTCGATCCTTGATTCTCGAAAACAAATTAACAAGCCTAGAATGACTGTATACCTATTTGTTCTTTCACTCCTGGCTGTCTAAACTGCCTGACACATATTTCTTTGAAATGGGATAAATCTGTGATTGCCCTCTTTCTTGCTTTAAATAAGGCAGAAGTTGCACAGTTCACAGAGATTTTCTTTTTTTTAAACAGCTTTATTAAGATAATTCATCTATCAATCAAGTCATCCATTTAAAGTATACAATTCATTGTTTTTTAGTATATTCACAGATATGTACAACCATCACCACCCTGGGTTTGCCAGGACAAACAATGTGTGTTACCTTTGGACCAAGTATAAGCCATGCATCAAAGAGAGCTGGGATCTTACAATCTGTTGAAGGAGGCTGCCTGGGTGGGCAAATACACATGATCAAAGAGAAGATGGAATGCTTCGGTCCTCAGCAATGGGGGAGAGATTTTCTCAAAGAACTCCTGAAGACACCCCGGAGAGAAAGAGCCTGGTTGAAAGTCTATCAATTCCAGGGAATTCCAAGGTTCCAAAAGTAAATTTCCACTCACCTCACATCTTCCCTCGAAGTCTCAATCCTGGCATGGTCAGAAACTAAGGTTAAATGGATCAAGTGGGCAACGGTAGCAGAAGGTGGATGAGAAAAAAGAAAACAATTAAACTTCCTTAACATAGACCCCTTGCCTATAGGAGGATTGAATTTGATAAGAGGAAAAGGAGCATAATTTGGAAGAATGAAGATGGAAACCATCCCTTCCAAGGGACCTGATCAGAACTAATAAAGAGCTCTGATTTTAAGCTTGACCCCTGAACTGTAGATACCGCTAACTATACATAGTAGCTCTGACCAGGGAATAGGATGCATATAAAAACACATGTAGACAAGATTACCAATTATGAGGCTATTACAAGCAACTTTATGCCAGCATAATTACCATTCATTTCACATGACAAGATTATCTGCTTAGGAAAATAGACATTCAATAAACTTTTTGTTTAACTGTTAAATAAATGGATAAACTTTAGTGAGGTAGTCCCATATCAAAGAAATATCTCAATTAAATTAAAATATATTTAATAACTATGGCTATGTTTAAAATACTAAATAAACCACCATTTAAAACACTCCTAGAAAAATATCTAGATTTAAACCTAATGAGAAATCCTAAGCAAAATGTATATGAATAAAACCACAGAATTCATCTTTAGATGAAAGAGAAAAGCTGAGTAGAATGAAGACTTAAGGAGCATGTTCCTAATGGGAAATGCAAAATAATACAGTGTTTGTTCTTTCGCTCTCCAAGTGGCTAACTGACTTAGAAAAACAATTATAATCAATATTGTAAAGGGATTCTTCTACTCGACAAAATTATTCCACTTAATTTGAGATTAGAGTGCATAACAGAGTCAATAAAATACTTTAAATTTGCCTAATTTGATAACTTAAAGTTAAAACTGAAAATTATAAATGTATAATAAATAAAACAGGATTGTTTCAACATGAATAAACATGGTTAGTGTGACAAAATAGAAAATTCAGAAATCTAGAAAGTCATAAACATTTTGTATGTGATGAAAAAATATAACATTTCATTGAATTACTTAGTAAATTCTTCTGGGGTAACTTGCTAAATAGCACATTCAGAAAAATAGCAGAGTAGATAAAAAACTAAAATAAAGATGGAACTTAACATCTTACAAAGTGATAATGTAAGTTCTTGAAGAAATAAAATATGACAGAAAATAAATACAGGTACACATTTATTTGATTTAGGGTATAGAAGGACTCTTTACCATAAAAAGTATGAAAGAAATAATGAAGACAAAATAGGCAAAATTGAAAAAAACACAAATGACCTCAGGACATGGATATGCATTTGTCAGAATAAAAATGTGCAACAGAAAGGAAGATAAGCCTCGTTGGTGGTAGAAGTGCTGTGTATCTAATGAGCAATGCTGATTGTTACAACAAACACAGAAATCTCAGACTCTTAACAGGATGAAAAACATGTTTTTATAACACTTTACAGTCTGTGTCCTATAGTTTTCTAGGACTGCCCTAACCAAGTTCCACAGACTGGGTGGCTTAAACAACAAAAGTGTATTTTCTCACAATTCTGAAGGCTAACAGTCCAAGATGAAGGTGTTGGCAGGGTTGGTTTCTTCTGAGGCCTCTCTCTTCCCCTGAGTCTTCCCTCTGTATGTGTCTGTGACTTAATTGCCTCTTTTCTTATTCATTTTTTTGGTAGCAGTAATTATTTTATTTTTAGTTGAAATATAGTTGACATACAATATTTTGTTAGTTTCAGTGTACTACATAGTGATTTGACATTTACATACAATACGAAATGATCCCCATGATAAGGCTAGTAACCATCTCTTCCCATGGACATTTTAACAATATTAATTATTCTAGTCCATGAACCTGGAATATCTTTCCATTTGTTTGTGTCCTGCCTAATTTCTTTAAACAATGTCTCATAATTTTCTGAATACAGGTCTTTCACTTCCTTGGTTGCATTTATCCCCAGGTATTTTATTCTTTTTGATGAAAATGTAATTGGGATTTAAAAAAATTTTTCTTTTTGATCTTTTGTTATTAGTGTACAGAAACGCAACAGATTTCTGTATATTAATTCTGTATCCTTTGACTTTACTAAATTGATTTTGGGATCTAATTGTTTTCTGGTGGTATCTTTAGGATTTTCAAAATGAGGCATCATATCATATGCAAATAGTGACAGTTTTACTTCATTCTTTCCAAATTGTATTCCTTTTATTTCTTCTTCTTTTCTGATTTCTGTGGCTAAGACTTCCAGTGCTACATTGAATAAAAGTGGTGACAATGAGCATCTTTGTCTTGTTACTGAGCTTAGAGAAAATGCTTTCTGGTTTCCCTGTTGAGTACAATGTTGGCTGTAGGTTTGTCATAAATAGGCTGTATTATATTGAGGTATGTTCTGCCTATACCCATTTTTGAGAGTTTTTATCATAAATGGATGTTGAATTTTGTCAAAAGCTTTCTGCATCTATTGAGAAGACTCTATGATTTTTATTCTTCAGTTTTTTTAATGAGGTGTATCACATTGATTAATTTGCAGATATTGAAGCATTCTTGTATCTCTGGGATAAATGACCCTTTTAATGTATTGTTGATTTTGGTTTGTTAATATTTTATTGAACATTTTTGCAGCTGTGTTTATCAATGATATTGCCCTGTAATTTTTTGTGTATGGGGGGTCTTTGCTTGGTCTGGTTTTTGTATCAGGATGATGCTGGTCTTGTAGAATGAGTTCTGAGGCATTCCTTCCTCTTCAGTTTTTTGGATTAGCTTGAGAAGGATAGGTGTTAGCTCTTCTCTAAATGTTTGGTAAAATTCACGAGTGAAGCTAACTGCTCCTGGACTTTTGTTTGTTGGGAGGCTTTTGATCACTGACTCAGTTTCATTCCTGGTAATCAGTCTATTCACATTGTGTATAGATTCACTCTTGGGTTTGTAAGTTTATAGTTTATCTATTTCTTCTAGATTCTCCATTTTATTGGCATACACTTGTTAGTAGTAATCTCTTACAGTCCCTTGTATTTCTGTGGTGTTGTCTATAACTAGTCATCTTTCATTTCTAATTTTATTTATTTGAGCCCTTTCTAGACATGTATAAAACTGTACTTACAGGTATTTCCTAATTTGTCAGCTGAGATGGCCTAGAAGCAATGGCATCCCAGTAGCAAAGAGCACATCTCACACTCAGATGCTTATGTTTAATGTAATTCTCTAACAAAAGACACCAGGACTCTGGGGTGACCATGGAACATCCCATGTGCCAGAAGACACCCAATACACTGTGCCTGTGACACAGGAGGCAGCTCAAGATGCTCCCAATGGCCAAATCTGGGACAAACTGAGCAAAAATGCATAATGACAGTAATTGATTGTAATTCAACAAAATAAGTGTCCATGATTCATACAGATATAAATAATTGAATATGTAAGTGGGGAAGGAGCAGCTCTCCCTTATTAAGAATTCCAATTTATAAATGTAGAAGGAAGAGTGTGATATAAAATCACCATTAGACAAACACCACCATGAAAATTGCTGCACACAAGATCCACCAATAGGTGTTAAAATTAGTGGGTGAAAATTTGAGAAAAAACAGTATTTGCCTGGTTTGAAGTATCTCGTCCCAAGATATGTATTAACTACAAAGGAAAATACAGAAACGGTACAGAGGAGAAGCCAGCAGATACCAACCTCACTCAGTGATCAAGGTTAGCACATATCATCGTGAAGCCCTCAGTCCAGTGCACTAAGAAGGATGGGCCACGATTTCTGTGTATTCTTGACAAAAATGTCCAATCTCACAACAGTCGTGGGGGTACCTCAGGCAAACTTAAATCAAAGGCATTCTACAAAGTAACTGATCAATACTCTTCCAAAGTGTCAAGATGATAAAAAAAATAAGGAAAAACTGAGAAATTCTCACAGATTAGAGGAGACTGAGAGAAATAACAAGAAAAGACAATGTGGGATCCTAAATAGAATTCTGGAAGAGACAAGGGACAATAGTAAAAACACTGCTGAATTTTGAATAAGATCTGTGGTTTACTTAATAATATCTTTTTATTACTAATATTTACTTAGTAATATTAATATTTATTATTATTAATTTCCTGGTCTTGGTAATTGTCCTAGGGTTATATAACATTTTAAACATTAGGGAAAGCTGAGTGAGGGTAAACAGGAGCTCTTAATGCTATTTTTGTGACTTTTCTGTAAGTCTAAACTTAGTTCAAAACATAACATTGAAAGAAAACAAAAAATAAAAATTAGGTGCTTACTGAATGTTTTATCTTCACATTTCCAGCATATTGTAGATGTTAAATAAACACACATCTGAATAAACCACTGCTTCATACACAAACTCTCTTAATATAAAACCTTTTATGAATGTCATAACGTTAATTTTACCACAGACAGGGAAAGCCATTTTATTCCACTCCTTTTTCCACTCATTCCAAAATCACTTATTGAGCACCTGTTATCTTGCAGGCCCTCTGCTAAAGTGCTGGAGGGACTTTGCTGATTGAAAATAAGAAATACGTTTTTTCATAGACCCTGCTTTTAGCAGAGAATAAAGACATTAATTAAGTTACCACATAAATAAGTTATATCTCTTATAAATGAGAAAAAACCATGATTTTATAAAGGTATATTATATGAGATTTGACTTTGTCAAGTAATTCGGTAGTTTGGTTCTTCCCTGAAGTAAGTGCAACATTTTACTAAAGATAATGGATTTTTTAAAGTGTAAACAAATAAAAATACAATTTCTCTGTACAGAATTTAAAGAGATCTTCAATTATTTCTTCCATCAAGAATAAAGTTTAAGTGTTTTCTGCTAATGTCATTACTGAGGCAATCTTTTCTGATTGGTCAGGAAGTAAATAGTAAAATCTTGTATCATATTTCAAAATTAACTCCTGATAGAAAATTCAAAACAGTGCCAGAAAATTAAGTACACTTTTTATGCTAATAGATTTCCTTTTCCAATCCTTTTCCTGCACCTTTCTTCTGTTAAAAAGTAAAGTACATTGATTGATTTTTGAATGTGAAATCACCCATGCATCCCTGAAGTAAACCTCACTTGGCTGTCAGGAATTACTCTTTTTATATATCACCTTAATAAAGTTGCTAATAATTTCTTTAGGATTTTGCATGTATTATAAAAGCAGTTTGTCCATAATTTCCTATGTTATACTTTTTCAGGTTTTGAAAACAGTATTATACTGGCCTCCTAAAAAATATTTCAGAAGTGTTTCTGTTTTTATTCTTTAGAACATTTTATTTGAGTGGAGGCATCTGTTCCTTAAACAAGAAGAATCACTAATTGACTTGGGGTTTTCTTTTGGGGCAAGTTTTAATAATGTGTTTTTATTTCTTTGATAGATACAAAACTATTCAACTTGTGTCTTTTTTTTCTGTCAGTCTTGTTAATTTGCATTTTTGAGGAAGTTGCCTATTTCATTCAAATCGTCATATTTATTGGCACAAAGTTATTCATCACATCTGCTACTGTTGCCTGATATGGACTCTTAGGAACCAAATTTATCCTCCCTCATTAAAGGATTGGAAAAACAGACAATATGTATGAAACAATACTTTCTAGTTGGTGCATAACAGGCAGAACAGAGCTGTGATCCTGGGAGAGGGGCCCAGACCAACTGCGACAAGGAGGACACAGGACAGGAAAAGAAACCCAACAGAGCTTGGTGATTTCCTGATTTGAGAAGAAAGAGGTTGGATTTGGAGTGGATCAAGGTGGCTAGAATTCACAGGGAAAAGAACAAATGTGAGAGGAAGGGCAGAGAGTGCTCTCCTGATCTGCAGGGCGTCCCCTGGAGTCTTTGGCTGAGTCTTAGGATGCCTACGATGTGTATGAGTGACTAGACACCACCTGAGACCCAGGAAAGGACCACCAGTAAACAGTAATAGCAATGCGTAATGACTGTGTTTTACGAAAGCACCAGCAATATATTGAAGTCAAAACAAAACAAAATGTCAAAATGAAAAACTAGGCCTTCACAAAGGGCTCGTCATGAAGAAAAAGCCTAGAGTCACTTATCTCCTCTAAGGGCGTACTATGTGCAGTCCTGACGCATTTGCTCCTCAAATAGATGGGGGAGCGGCGGGTGCCCAGGGGAGAAGGGGATTTATCTGGCTGGAGCAGTTCTTTTGTTCTATCTCTGTGGGAACAAACATGGAAAAGGAGTAACTTAGATGCTATATAGAATAGCATCATTTATATATTTATATATATAAAAATCGTATTACACACATAAATATCTTGGTTACAACCAGGGAAAATGTCTAGGTCTAATTAAATGAATTCCTTCAGTCTTCTTTGAATTAAATCATTTTTCTTTAATATCTCCCTGATGATCCCAAACTTGGTTACTTGAAGGACGTCTTGAAGAATACAGAATTTCGTCTCTGGGCAAAATTGTGGTGATGCTTGTTATTTAAGGTGGTGGGTCCACAGGCATAAATGCTGACATCTGTCAGCAATGACACAGCCCTGATCTTCGGAGCATAGCAGTTATCCAATTCTTGACTGATTTCCTCAGACTGCCAGAATATCTATTCCTTGAAATAGGCAAAAGAAAATGTTTTTCCTGACTAATATGTTCTTGCACAGTTTCAAATTGAATTTATTCTTCCAACCTAGTACATCGCAGTGTGACCCTGTTGCAAGACTCTGATTTAAAGTAAACAACATAAATACCCGTTCACTCAATATAAGCCACTGTATAACTCCTGATAATGCAGTGCAGTGTTTTCACTTTATAGAATTGTATGCGCACAACATCTTGGGATACTTACAAATAAACAGACATGTTAATATCTTACATTTATTATCAGAATAGAGGCAAAGTATTTCCAAATGACTATATAGGACTCACAATACACATTTTAACATATGGTACCATTTCTCAAACATCAAGTACAAAAGAATGATTTTGACAAATCTCAATTGCCCAGTTAGATGTCTTATGGGGGACTTCCCTGGCGGTCTAGTGGTTAAGACTCCGCACTTCCACTGCAGGTGGTGTGGGTTGGATCCCTGGTCAGGGAACTAAGATCCCGAAAGCTGCCTTATGTAACTGTATTTGATATGCGTATTCTATGCAGAGCCGTTCTTGTAGTGACAAATAGTTGTACGACATGCTTTTGGATTTTTCTTACTGAAATGATGACTTTTTTTTTTTTTTGGCTGCGCTGGGTCTTCGTTACTGCTCAGGCTTTCTCTAGTTGTGGCGAGCAGGGGCTACTCTTCATTGCGGTGCGCAGGCTTCTCATTGCAGTGACATCTGTTGCAGAGCTTGGGCTCTAGGCGTGCGGGCTTCAGTAGTTGTGGCATGCAGGCTCAGTAGTTGTGGCGCACAGGCTTAGTTGTTTCATGGCATGTGGGATCTTCCCGGACCAGGGCTCGAACCCCTGTCCCCTGCATTCGCAGGTGGATTCTTAACCACTGAGCCACCAGGGAAGCCCATGAAAAGATGACTTTTTTGAAGTCACACGAGGTTGGATGATTTGTTTTCAAAAATGCTTCCTGACAGGAGATGAAAGATATTCTTTGTTGTGTTCTTCACGCTGAAGTGCAATTTTTCTCTTGTAGCATTTATTTTTAAAGAACTTGTGAAGCTGAACTGATGATGTTCTTTAAAAAGTGGAATAATTGGTATAGTAAAATTACAGATTTTTCTAAGTACATTTATGCTTTCAATATCTAGTTAAATAATGTCACCCCCTTAGTGAAATTAGATTGTGTCTTTGCCTCTCCATAAAAGCAAGGTTGTTTCGTTTTGTTTTTAGCTTATAGCTGTATTTAATAAGGTATATTTGAGCAAGTGGTAAGAACATTTTATTTGTGGGATACTGATGTGGTAGGTGATTATCTAAGCTTGTTTTACTGTCATTCACATGTGCAGGTACTTACACACAAGTACACACAGATGCAAACTTACATCAGTGAGCTCCCTCCATCATAACATGTTTGTAGGGAAGGGCCGTTTGTTTCAAAAGTTGGATATTCATTTAAAATATAGGTTGTTAAGAGTTCAATTTATATAAACAAAGTCCTTTAGAAATCAAATGTAATTGTGGACTTAAAAATCCTATTTAATGATGCACAATTTTATCAAATAAATTTGAACGCTTCTGTGAAATAGGTAACTTGCTAGGAAAATAGGTATTCCCAGCTTTGACGCAGTTGATGGTTCAAGTTCTAGCACGAGAATGGCAGAAGTTTAGTTTTCAATCTTTCCCCTTCTCCTACCAAATACCAGGTAAAACAACCAGGAGAATAAATCAAGCAAGCAAACTCGGCTGACGTCGTGAACCGGATGTTGCCGCAGGAGCTCGCTCTGCCCAGGTGTGTCGGGAGCAGGGGCAGGTGTGGCCCCAGGCTCAGCGGTAACAGACGGTAACAGACGCGCTGCTCGCTGCTCGGAGGAGGTGAGAGGCGCCCTGGAAGCGGTGGGTGGTCTGGGCGGCCGGGATACCCGCCTGGGTGGGTGGCACGGGGAGGGGCTGCGGACCCCAGGAAGACCCAGGACTTCCGAGGTGAAGTACACTCTGGAAGACTTCAGAAATCTGCAGCCCGCGTTTCCTGCGGGCGACAGAGGCTGCCCAGGGAAGGGGGGTGAAATCACTTAGGGCAGGAAGGAGGACCAGAGGCGGCAGGGTGCTGCCGCGAGAGCGGGGCTCGGAAAGTGCCAGCAAAACGCGGCTCTCTCTCAGGGGAGAGCTTATCTCTGGAGGGCACGTCCTCCCTCAGCCTCCGCTTTGCTTCCCCGAGAGCAGGATTCCCACACCTACAGGCTCCGGTGCGTGGCGGTCAGGAGACAATTCACTCCAGGTGCTCTGCTGGCATCTCTGCGCGCCTGCGTTCCTGTCTTTTGCTGTGCTGTACCTTTCCCTTTCCTAAAGATATTTACGTTAGAATTCTCTTTAGGGCCTTATGAGTTCAGTTATCTGACCATGTATTGTTGCCACATAAACCTTCATGAGAGGTATGATGGGACCCACTTCACTGAGCTTACAGAGCGGTCGTGGAAATTGGGTTGTGTCTGCTAATAACGCGTTAAGCTCGTTAATCTACTGATGACCACGTCCAAACACGGATCATTCTCTTCTGATGCTAGTTTACCTAACACCTACGTTTGGATGTCCTACATGAATCTCACGTTCAATACATCTGACGCTGAACTCGAAACACCTTCCCTGGATTACACATGTCTGCAACTCTCAGTTTCTAGAATGTTCCCTAAAAGTGTGATCTAGATGTGTAATTACACCCAGATACTCAACCACTTTTTAACCCTCCATCGCCTCTCCAGGTCCTGACACCGCATCGCTTTAGGTCCTCAAACACACAAGGCCTTCATTACTTTGTCTGCCTAGACTGTTACTGAGCCGATTGCCTCTGAGCACATCCAGGTCACAGCGACAAGGGTTGCTGTTTGTGTGGAATGGCCTGCTGCTTCTTTTCATAAATCCCGCGGACACCAGAGCGGTGATGACCTTCTGTCTCAGACAGAAGAGCTGGTGACTTACAAAGCTTTCCTTCCACGCCTCCACAGGGATTCATCCTCTGGGGCACACATCTCCTTACATCAGAAAAAGAAACTTTATTCTCAAGTGCGGCATTTTTTCTGTTTGTAAAAATCTGGACTCTGGAGTCAAATAAACCCGGCTCTGCCGCTTTAGGTAGCCGTGTGACCTTGGGCAGTTTACATCGTCTTTAAAGGCCTGTTTCACATTTATTAAACTGAATTATATGATAGAAAATACCTCATTAATGTGATAAGTAGGTGATTTTCTAATCACGTATGGTCACAGGGTAATTTCATAACAAATCATATGTGAGTTTGTTTTAATTATTACTGCCAAAAGAATATTATTTCTTATTCCAATTGACTACTCAAAATTTTCTAAACGTGTCTGAGTACCTAATACTCTACTACAAACCATGTGATCCTGCCTTCCCATTCAGGTTAATTTCCATCCTGCCTCACTAAGATCAACTTGAACTTGACGCTGTCCTCAGTTATCTGAGTTTACCGAACTCTTCTTCTGTACACCAAAAGCACTTGTCAGTGTACTACATTTTGGCATCATATAACTTTCTAAACATGTACATCCTACATATTCCTAGTTAAATTGTGAACTATTTTAGGACAGGGACCTAGCCTCTATTAATTTACTTTCACAGCACCTACTTAGATGTTTAGAAATGACTGTTGAAAATATTGTTTTTTTAAATCATCTTGATCCAGTATTTGGATAGTTAGCAAGATAAATTAGCAAATTTTGAGGTAGCATAGGGAAAAAATCCTAGCATAGGTAATCTTTCAAAGAACAAGATTGAACATATTAGAGTCTCAAAGCTAAAGTCATCAGGAAGTTACTGTCTTTTATTTTTTTTATTTTTTAGCTTTGCATTATACAGAAATCATTACAGAATAATGAAAAGTCACAAAACTCAGAAAAATAGTTCCCCTCTACAGTTCACACAGCTTCCTCAAATGTTAATACCTATATAAGCATAATGAAATTATCAAAATCAGGAAATTAACATCCATTCAACACTATTAACTAATCTGCAGAATTTACTACATCTTTCAATTGTCCTACTAATGCCTTTCTTCAGGTGCAGGATCCCACAGTGTGTTTAGTTTCACGTCACCTTTAGAATCCTCCAATCAGGAAGAGATTTGTCTTCATGATCTCGACATATTTGAATAATACTGGCCAGCTGTTTTGTAGGTGTCCCTGGGTTTGAGTTTGTGTGACCTGTTTTCATGAATGAACACTGGATGATGCCCATGTGTGACACTGTACCCTTAGACAACACTGATGTTTCTCATCATTGGGATTAGCGTGATCTTTTGGTTAAATTGGAGTCTGGACTGATTTCTTCGTGTGATTTTTCCCTTTATAATTAACAAGTATTTTCTTGCAAGAGAGTTTGTGATTATACAATTAATCTATTTCTTATCATACTTTCATTCTTTAATTTTAGCATCCATTGATAATTCTTTTCTGCAGGAAATATGAGTGTTCAAATGTTGATTTTATATTCCTATCAATCCTCCATTGTGATTGGAATTCTGCTGTCATGAGGAACTGTCCCTTCACCCCCTTTATTTATTTAGTCAGTTATTTCTTTGTATCAGCACCGACTCATGAATATTAAATTTTTCCCTAGGGTTATAATCCATTACCATCATTATTATTGCTCTTTTTTTTTCTCTCCAGATTTGGCCATTGGGAGCTTCTTTAAACTGTCTCCCATGTGGTTCTGATATGCCTGAATCAAGTATTGAGCATTTTACCAATAGTAAGTTTGAATAATTTTATGTTTATTCTTCACAGTTTTATTTATTCTTTTATGAATTATACACTCATGTTATTAGTAATATCTGCCTTAAAAGAAGAAACTTCTTGGAA
Source organism: Balaenoptera musculus (assembly GCF_009873245.2). Taxonomy (NCBI): domain Eukaryota; kingdom Metazoa; phylum Chordata; class Mammalia; order Artiodactyla; family Balaenopteridae; genus Balaenoptera; species Balaenoptera musculus. The sequence goes on along the minus strand of NC_045790.1, from coordinate 62,591 downwards.
AATTATATATGTTTTGGGGACTTCACAGGTAGTCAGTTATTGGGCCATCTTGGATCTATATTTCCAAAACTTCATGGATTCTATAATTTCAAATACTATCTTCTATATTATTCTGTTCTATTCTACCCCCTTCTGACCATTATCTTTATATACTTGGTGAATGAAAATAAGCAAATACACTGCATTTTCTGTAATACTCAAATTGTAATTGGAAAAAATAATGGTTCGATATTTTGTATTTTAATTCGGCTCCAGCATCCTTATTTTCTAAACTGAAGCTGCTTCCATTATTTTTTTTTCACTTCAGAACAATTTCCTCTAAAACATAATTATAATTTTTAAAAGATTTGCTGTAATAACCGTGCTATTTATGACTATTAGATTTTTCTCCATGAGACCAGGGTGATTCAAATTTTATTTAGGAAAGAAGTTTTTGTAAAATACGTATATAATAATCTTAATAAGTTAAAGACATTGTAAAATATAAGACAATTAATATAAGGATGGAGAAATTACTATAATTAAACATATGAAGATAGCAAATATCTGTGCTGCTTAATTTTCAACCAACACGTAACCATTTTGAAGAATACATATGCAGACCTAACCTGATAATATAACATATTATACTATTTATCCTACTTTTTCTTGGCCTCAAACTACTTTTTTGGAAGATTTAACTGGCTTTATTCAAGGATTCTTGAATCAGACAGCACCCCAGTTAACAGAAGGGTGCTCCCCTCAAACTATTTTTTTTAAAGGAATTCCTTTATTTTTATTATTTATTTATTTATTTATTTATTTATTTATTATTTTTTTTATTTATGGCTGTGTTGGGTCTTCGTTTCTGTGCGAGGGCTTTCTCTAGTTGTGGCAAGTGGGGGCCACTCTTCATCGCGGTGCGCGGGCCTCTCACTATCGCGGCCTCTCTTGTTGTGGAGCACAGGCTCCAGACGCGCAGGCTCAGTAGTTGTAGCGCACGGGCTTAGTTGCTCCGCGGCATGTGGGATCTTCCCAGACCAGGGCACGAACCCGTGTCCCCTGCATTGGCAGGCAGATTCTCAACCACTGCACCACCAGGGAAGCCCCTCAAACTATTTTTAAAGCAATCTACTTGGGGTATTTTTGTCATCCTCTTCATAACCTTTTTTGAATAACATGGTGGAAGGATGGAATCATTCAATATCCATGCTAGATGGACATTAAGGGTTTGTAATTCTTAGACAATACTGTTTTCTTTATGTAAGAATATTTTGATTCTGCATAAATTCTCCACACTCATAACACAACATGGCCCTAGAAATAGTTTATATTAAAATCTTACAGTTGCTGCAAACCTTGATTTATAATAAAAAATATAAAATATTTTAAACAATTAATGACAATTACAGTGATAATAGGTATAATCTACCATGTTTTTATGCAGAAGTTAATTAACAGATATCAATTGAATACAGTCAATGACAATAAATGTAAAAGAAAAGAATTTACTAAACATTGCACGTTCTGGGTGACCTTATTTCTCTCCGTGGTTACCCAGCCACTGGAAGAGGCTTGTATTTGACGTCCTCCAGCTGTCACTTCCAGGTTCTTCTCACAGCTGACACACTCGTCCTTTTTCTCATTGAGATTTTGCTACTTGCCCTCCATCATGTTTCCTACCCAAATTTTTTTTCACTTGTCTTTATAACTCTGTAGATCTAATATCTATTTTAACTGATGAAGATTAGCAACTTAGATTAGGAAGCAGAGTCACATCTAGGGAGGAAATGTATTTTAGAAAATATCTATATTTAATCTAAGTTTTTGTTTAACAGCAATGCACTTGAGTTCACATCAAGATGTAAAAAACAAAATAAAAATTGAAGTTCTTCAGCTTGAATGCTATTTCCAGAACCTGCAGTCTCTTTTCATGCTCTCTGCATTAAACTGATTTTTTATTTTTATTTATTTTTTCAATGTTCTTTTCCATTATGGTTTATCACAGAATATTGAATATATTCAATATTCTGTAGAGCACAGTTCCCTGTGCTCTACAGTAGGACCTTGTTGTTTATCCATCCTATATATACTAGTTTGCATCTGCTAACCCCAAACTCCCGGTCCATCCCTCCCCACCCCCACCCCTGGCAACCACAAGTCTGTTCTCTATGTCTGTGAGTCTGTTTCATTTCATAGATAAGTTCATTTGCGTCGTATTTTAGATTTCACATGTATAAGTGATGTCATAGGGTATTTGTCTTTCTCTTCCTGACTCACTTAGTATGATAATCTTTAGGTCCATCTGTGTTGCTGCAAATGGCATTATTTCATTCTGTTTTATGGCTGAGTAATACTCCATTGTGTGTGTGTGTGTGTGTGTGTGTATAATATGTATATATATATATTATATATACATACCACATCCTCTTTATTCATCTGTCGATGGACATTTAGGTTGCTTCCATGTCCTGCTATTGTAAACAGTGCTGCAATGAACATTGGGGTGCATGTATATTTTTGGATTATGGTTTTCTCAGGGTATATGCCCAGTAGTGGGATTGCTGGGTCGTATGGTAGTTCTATTTTTAGTTTTTAAGGAACCTCCATACTGTTCTCCATAGTGGCTGTATCAATTTACATTCCCACCAATAGTCCAAGAGGGTTCCCTTTTCTCCACACCCTCTCCAGCATTTGTTGTTTGTAGATTTTCTGATGATGGCCATTCTGACTGGTGTGAGGTGATATGTCATTGTAGTTTTGATTTGCATTTCTCTAATAATTAGTGATGTTGAGCATCTTTTCATGTGTTTGTTGGCCATCTGTATGTCTTCTTTGGAGAAATGTCTGTTTAGTTCTTCTGCCCACTTTTCGATTGGGTTGTTTGTTTTTTTGTGGTTGAGTTGCACAAGCTGTGCATTAAACTAATTTTTAAAATATAATATAAAAGAAATTCAGAGTAAGACATGATTGTGGAATAAAACTGGAAAATGAGAAGTTCCATCTAACATCTGAAAGATCTGCCTAAGGGTCTGTAAAATTGATGCTGCTTTGTAATTATAAGTCAAAAACTATCAGACATGAAACAATTTGATGAAAGTAAAATAATATACACATAATAATTGTATATCCTGAACTGAAAATTGTTACCATTTTGCCATAGCTTTTAAATTTTCATTCACTTTTAAAGTATTCTTTTTTCTTCCAGTTTTATTGAGATATAATTAACATACAACTAAGATGTACAGCATAGAGTTTTGACTTACATACATCATGAAATGATTACTACCATACGTTTAGTGAACATCCATCATCTCATACAGATACAGAAGAAAGGAGAAAGACAAAAGTATTTTTCCTTGTGATGAGAACCCTTAGGGTTTACTCCCTTAAACACTGTCATATATAATGTGCATCAGTGTTAATTATATTGATCATGTTGTACACTGCATCTGTAGTACTTATTTATCTTGTAACTGGAAGTCTGTATCTTTTGACTGCCTTCATTCAATACCCCCTCCTCCCATATTCTTGTATATCTGTTTAATAAAAAAATAGTAAATGGGGAAACACTTATAACAAAATAAAAAGATCATTGTCATTAATAATAATAAGTACATCAGCACATTTATTATAATATAGAAGTGAGCAGAGTGATCAAATGCTCAGATTCTGGAGGAAGAGAGACTAATTCAAAGCCTTTTCTACCATGTAGTAGCTGTGAGATGCTGAGTATGTCTTCAGATTCTCTTTGCCTCTCTTTCCTCATCTATAAAACTGGCATAATAAGAGTTGCAAATTTATAGATTTGTTGGGAAGATCAAAGGAGATAATAGATATTGTTGTTGAACTTATTATTATGGTAATCAAACATGTTAAAATATAGTTATTCATTTTCTAACAGGTCTCTGTTTCCTTAAAAATGAGCTAAGATAATTAGATACTGGTAGAATAATCATCAGCAATTTGACAAACATAAAAACTCAAGTCAAAAGCATTTTTGAAAAACTTTCAGTTCAAGGTGAGTGAACCAAGGACAGCTGAGTCACACGTTTCCTGGCCTGGAAACTCAGTGAAAGCCCCTGATCTGGTGTCCTACTGAGTACCACACCCACACTGGCACTTGATAAATGTTTGATTAAAGGACCAAACTATTTTGCATTTCAAACATTTATCTCTAGAACTTTGTATTCTTTCATTTCAGCTATAGGCACTTATTTCTGCCCTCTGCATACATATTAAGTTTCAAAAATGCAAGAATTGGCAGTAGGTAGTTCATGAACGGTATTATCAAAACTCTCTAAAGGAAATCTAAATATAAGAGAGAATTTCAACACATGAAAAACCCATGCAAGCCATATGGATAAATTTAAATTGTGGGGAACATGCACAACCAAGTTTTCCTGTAAAATGAAAATTAATCAGATTAATATTTACAATTTGTAGGTTATTATTAAAGATTATATATAAGATATATGATATTATGGTCCTTTTCTACTCCAGCTGTTTCTGTTTTAAAGGAAAATATAATTCTCCCATAAGCTGAGTTTCCAATAAATTGTAAACTGATGGGAAATTCTAGGACTGAGGAAAGTAGCTGGCCCAGGTTATGGCCAGGTAAGTTGTTTTCAGTTTACTTCTTGGTAACTTCAAGATGAGAGCCTTCTTCAATTTGTTCATTAAAGGAAAGTAACTGTATTTGGTTATTTTGTGTTGGGATATGGACCTAGCTAGGTAGATAACAGTTATTCATGGAGCTGACTTTCCAAGGCTGCTTCCCCTGTGCCCCACGCTGAAATCCCTCACAACAAGGCTGACAGACATGCTGTGTCTTTTTGGACGTTTTTGAGTGAGGAATCAACCGCCGCTGATTGCTAGTCAGAACTATTTAGTTCAGTGGAGACTTTTTGAAGCATTTAAAAGAATCTGTTGAATTAAACTAAAAACACTAGAACCCTGATTTTACCCAAGTTAAGCAATTTTTATTACTTTAAACCTTCATAAAGTAATGTATTATAAGTATTTTTCTCCTGTTTATTGTAACAGACCAGAAGCTCAGCCACATCCAGACTAACTTAAAAAACTGAAAATGTGGCAATTATTTTTAATTGCTAGGTTCAGAGTAAAGCAATTTAAAATGACTAGAGATTCCATTTTTTCCCCCAGTACCTTAGTTTGGAACTGAGTCAAGTAACTCTCTACTGTGGCAATCTAAATCCTAAGCCAATTTACAAATGGAACATTTTAAGAATCATAGATTAAGAAAAGACCATTAAAATAACTAAAAATGGATGTAGAAGAATATTAGAGTCTAATTGTTCTGGACTGGGAGCAAGGACATAGTTATATTTTTTAACATGATGTAGATGGAGAAAAGTCTTCTGTAAACTCTGATCTGCACTGGTAAAACCATACTCTGAGAATCACACTCATTTATAGGTGCTGTAATTTACGAGGGTCTTTGCCAATCTGAAGCACATAAAAAGAAGAACAGGTTGGATCACTAAAGAGATTCAAAATGCTTTACATGTAAAACAACTGATATGATTGGAGCTATTTAGAAAAGAAAAGAGAAGATCAAGAAGGCAATTACAACTGTTTTAAAAGTTCCTGAGTAACTGTGATGTACAATAGCGATGCTTGTCAATTTCTGAGGAAAAAGTGGATTAAACTAGGACCAAAGAATGAATGTGACCAAAGGGTGTATTTATCATTAATTTGAGAAATCTATCAGTTTAATCTATCTATCTATTTAATCTATCAATTAAATGTAGACAAATGTAGTTAAAATTAGAGCTCTCCATCACCAAAATTACACTTGGAAAGCCTAGAAGATTAAATTTTAGGGAAGCTATGAGGAAGATATATTCATCAAGCAGAATGTTAGATCGGGTACATTATAAAGTCATAACTTGCCTGGTGTAAGAGATATAAATGGAGACCCAGAAGCCGGAAATTCAATTTCCTATCTCTTTGTATAGTAATTTTATATCTAGTGTTTTCCACAAACTAATGTATGTGACCCTTTTCTCTAAATTCAAAACCAGATCTGAAATGGAATCTAATATTAAAAAAATTGTCCCCTATTTCTTGTTATTGCTTCATATTCCTCCATCAAGAATATAAAATTCAACTTAACGACATGCCTGAGCAAAGACTAAAAGAACTCCTTTATAGAAAACAGCCCTTCTCAAATATTTCCACTTGAAATAAGCCCAGTACCAGAGGCAAGTCCATATGGAACCAGGTCTTGAGATACAGTTTGAAATGCCCACTGGAAGTAGGAAATTTCTTTGAAGTGTCACTGTGGGCCTTTAAAATGCGTTTGAATGTTTTATTCTAATAAAGTTGTTAAACATGTTATGTAATGTTTCCCCAAAACTGATTGAGTAAAATTAATGCTTTAGAAAAACGTGTCACATTTTTTCCAGAACTTGGCATATCTACAAACGCAGGCAAACAGTCCACAGTTTGGCTTGGGCAACATGAAGATGTCAGATAGGTATCATGGGAAATCTAGACTTTTATTTTAAGTTACAATACAATTATTCACACACAAATGAATTATTACCATGTTTCAAAATAACTATAATCCAAACAATCTTTATACAAGCTACTAAAGACAAATGAAAAAATACATAATTGTAGGAGAGCTATAAATATGAAAGAATATTTGCTAGATATTTTTCCCCCAAGAGCAATATTTTAAACTATCTTCTATGAAGTGGTCTAAACCATTTATTTTCATTTAGAAAATGTAAAACATTTCCATTCCAATTACTTTAATTTAGTGTAAAAGCTTTCTAAAATCGAGTCATTATAGCTTAGACCATTGGTCTAAAGAGCTTCTTGAAGATTTGAAATGAAAAGTAAGACTGTGACAAATATGTTTCATTATCGCTAGTGCCTGACCAACCAAATTTAAGACGTGCTTCCAATAAAAATGGTTAGGTAGTAGAAGTGACAGAGCGCTCCATCCAGAGACTTGAACCCTAAAGTTACTTCATCCTCATTAGACTTAAATATTAGAGAATAATCACTGAATTGGGAAATGGAAAACTACTGAGAGGTCCATGACTCTGTTTCCCAAATACAGTGGAAGAAGCGCGGGGAGGGGGGTCAGCCATGAAGAGTTTCGCACTGTCTTGTTTAACAAATTTTTCTTAATCCACCATAAAGGTTTAAGAGTGGGATTGACGCGATCAATATTTTTTATATTAGAGAAACTAACTGACTAGACATTGTAAATGAGAATATGGGGATAGGATTAGAGATAGATAATATGGAAGTTTTAGGTAAACAACAATGAAAACTTAAGCTAGAGAAGGAACATATAGAATAGAAATATTATTTACAAGATATGAAGTGAACACAAGTGAAAAGATCTGGTAGTCAGTTTGACGTAGGGAGGTCGAAGAGATGAAGAAACCCAGACAAACCCCTGGATGGTTAGAATAACTGTGTGAAAGGGGTGCCATTTTTTGAGATGGTTACTAAAGGGAAAAAGAGCAGAGAATCATTTTGCAGAGAAGGGAGAGTAAACAAGCAGTGCATTGTGTATGCACTTTGTTGAATTGGAGGTGTGTTATTGCATATATTGGATATTTTGCTTTTCACAACTTTGTCCTCCCAGATCCAACCACGAGAACACAGAGAGGTTCAAAGAAATGTACTGTGTCGGGTAGTCCATCCAATTCAAAATAATCTGCTCATTGGCTTTATTCTCAAATAGAAATGTGTCTCAAAATATGGTTCAGGTTCTTTGGGGAACATATATTCATTCACATGGGAGGGTTATCTTGATTCTTTAGGCCAATTTGAGATATAGGTTTTAATTCTATACCACTTAGGGTTGAAAGTACTTTACTTCTTCCTGATACTAAATATAAGTTTTGTAATAATTTTGTGCAGTAACATATTTGTGCCTAAATGTACATTCTCAGGCTTAACTCTCCACCTGTGAATCAGACTCTTTATCTTAACAAGGTTAACTTTGAAGAAGCATTTCTCTAGCCCAAAATTAAGTTGCAAGAAATAATTGGCATTAAATAGACCATGTTCTATGAACAGCTTATAGTTGTTAGATATATAATGTAAAATATAACTTAAAATGATCCATATGTTTGTGAATTTTAAATCGGTTCAAAATAATTGGTGGAGGAAAAAGGAAATTGAGGTGGAAATTTAAAATGCTTAAGAGTGGTTAATTATAATACTACTATGATACTTTAGGGATCAGCAAAAAATATTTGGCAAAAATATGTAGCCTTTAATGCTTATATTAGAAAAATAAAAGATGGAAAATTGATTGTAATATTTAACTGAAGATGTTATAGAAAGAGAAGCAGAATAAACTCAGGAAAATTAGATGGAGGGGAGTATTATAGATAGATATGGTAATAAATGGAAAAAAGGGAAATATGTGATAAAGAACATTTAGAAAACAACGGTAGTTTTTTTTAAATACTGATAAAATAGATAAATATATGGCCAAATTGATTCAATACATAGAGAATGATAATTAAATATAGTATTACGAAATAAAAAGGAACAAAATTTCAAGTGCAAAAGAGTTACCATTTGTATCTCTGTCTTACCAATGAGAAAATTCAGGCTTAGCAGTCCGTCTTGCCCTCAGGGATACAGCTTATCAGTAGTTCTAAAATGTGAGTCTGATTCCAGCGTCAGCACATTTAAATTTTATACAACACACCACCCCCCTTACTGTGGCAAACAAAACAAAAAATGCAGCTTATTAGTCCTCTAAACTGTATTTGCCTAGTTCACCCTTTCATACCTCGAGTATTTTTCAACTAACCTTCTATCATAGGTGTCAAGCCATCCCATGCTTTCCAAACAGAATAGGCAGCGTGTTGCCTGATAGAGAAAATTGAGGTATTCAAGCATTAATTCCATCTTCTCATATCAGTGTCTCTTAAAAGGTTATCTTTATATATGCATTCAATTCATTTTCATTCTTGTATTTTTATACTCATACATACTTACATATATATATATATATATATATATATATACATTTATTTGCTCACCCAGAAATACCAGGTCAGTATTCTTGATCCTTCCCTCACCTCTGGCCACTTAATCACAGCAGGTGAAATGGGGAGGTGATCACAGCTGTTAAATTAAGGGTATTGTTAATAAATATCTATTAAGTAAATGAATAAATTAAAAACAAATAGCACTTGCTAAGTGGAAGTGAAATTACCTATTTAATCATATGTCCCTCTGACTAGACTATAAGCTCCTCAAGAGCAGAAGTCATGGTTCCTTTTCCCCAAATATCCCTCGTACTTAGCCTGGCAGGTGACTGAGGCTGCTCACTTGGGGCCATTTAGTGGATAAATAATCCCACACATCAGTGTTACCTAAAATTGCACTGCCTCCTTAAGAAAGGGTTAGATTTTGTTCTACCTACTCTGTTTATCTTTGTAGAATAAGAAATATGTCTCAGAGTACTACTCATCTCAACAGTTATCCAGAAGAAAAGTGTGGCATCACACACACACACACACACACACACACACACTCTAATATCAAATAGTAATGAAGTGAAGTAATTCAAAGAAAAATGCGGGAACACCCACAATGCAGTTATTTAATTTGTACTCTGTACAGTTTGCATCAGCACAGGTCTAGAGAGCCATATATAAAGTGAATGTGCTAATTAGAAACAAATATTATTTGCCATGAAAAACATCTCTGTAACCACTGCTTCCCCATTCACCATAACTGAAAGAAATGAAATGGTTTCTTTGGGGGAAATCATAAATTTTGCAACTAAATAGACCATTTCAAAATTAGGAAATTTTTTTCTGCTATGAAAAAATACCTTCCAATCCTCTGTTTTAGTTCTAATGGAAAATACAATGTTAGCCACAAAGTTTATATTTAATTGTATAACATTAACTGAATTTGTAAACTCTAAATTATATAAATAAGAAATAACACAGAGAATATACAGGGAAAATGGCACATGCTTCTTTAACCAAATATAATAGCTTAGATTAAGAAAGATGACCTGTCATTTAAGTCCCAAGAATCATCTCCTCTAAACTGTTACAGAAGTTTCTATTCATATAATTAAACATTAAATAATCCAAGTCTAGTTGAAAACAACTAAGAAAATGAGAGATGAGAACTTTTGGAAGAGCTTCTCTTTAAAGAGAACTTCACTTTAAAATATGCCAAATATGGAAAGATGAATGAAGGTTTACTAATGAAAAAGTGTGCAGTCCATCTATAATGCCCTTTCTTTAATGAGAAATTATTTTGAAAAAAACCCTCCCTTTACTTATTCAGACAGCCTGTGTAATATGCTGATAACAATGGCACAAAGCAAATATAAATTTCTGAGCATTTTCTAAGGATCTAGCCCATCATCCTGTCCATAAATTAATGAATTCGTTTTTATCTCTGTATAATCTGAAAACTGTGGTGCCTAAAAATTACTATGACAATAGCTAAACCCAGCTCACTGATATTATATTATTCTTATACCTATGTACTTGTTTTTCTAATTAAATATTTTGTTTTTTATTATTTAGAAAAACTTTGATATTTTGAATTTCAATATCTATAGTCAATATTGATTGACTCAACATCATACTGATTCAATATCAATAATTATTCAAAAGTAACTTGGCCCATAGTTTGATATTTTTACCATTTGTGAGAATTTGGAATTAGTGTTTATGCTGATTTCAGGTGGCTTTGTAGATTATGAGACTAATGTCAGTAGGACAAAAAAATCCTCAACTATAATTACTGTATCTTTTTAAAAATTATATTCATTGAGATAAAATTTATAGAGGTAAAATACTCTTTTTTAGGTATACAATTCTATGAATTTGGCAAATACATACAGTAGGGTACCCACCTCGACAGCTGAGATAGGGAATATTTCCTTCACCCCGTGTTTCCTTGTGCCCCTCTGTAACTTGTTTCTGGACTCTATTCTTTTTTTTTTTTTTTTTTTTAAATTTAATTTATTTATTTATTTATTTTTGGCTGTGTTGGGTCTTAGTTTCTGTGCGAGGGCTTCCTCCAGTTGTGGCAAGCGTGGTCCACTCTTCATCGCGGTGCGCGGGCCTCTCACCATCGCGCCCTCTCTTGTTGGGAGCACAGGGTCCAGACGCGCAGGCTCAGTAATTGTGGCTCACGGGCCCAGCTGCTCCGCGGCATGTGGGATCCTCCCAGACCAGGGCTCGAACCTGTGTCCCCTGCATTGGCAGGCAGACCCTCAACCACTGCGCCACCAAGGAAGCCCTGGACTCTATTCTTTTTATTCATATTTGTGTATTCATTTTGCTATTACTACACTGTCTCAATTACTGTGACTTGATAGTAAGTTTGGAAATCAGATGGTGTGCGTCCTCCAACTTTTCTTCTCTTTCAAAATAGTTTTGGGTATTCTGGTTAATTTGCTATTTAATATAAATTTTAGAATAATTCTATTTCTACCCCTAACATTTTTTGTTATGACTTAACTGGGATTGCATTGAATCTACAGGTCAGTCTGGGGCGAATGATACCTTAACAATATCAAGGCTTCCAAATTATGAACATGGGATATGGGTCCAATTCTTTAGGCTTCCCTTGGTTTTTCTCATCATTGTGTTAAAGTTTACAGTATAAAAAAATCACACATGCACTTATTATTACATAAAAATTATTTTTGGATATTTACCTTGTATTTTGCAATGTTGCTCTACCCGCTTGTTAGTTCTAATAGATTCATGCGTATTTTCCACTTCTGATATTCTTCATTTCTTCCTCTATATTTAAATTAACATGTGGTGACCTTTCTTTTCAGCCTGGAGAGCCTCGCATATTATTTTCTCATATTGAACATATGCTGATTCATTCAGCTTTCATTTATCTGACAAGGTCTTTTTTTTACCCTCGTTCTTCAAGTATTTTTTTTCACTGAATATAGAATTCTTTTGCAACAGAATTTTTTTCTTCCAGCGTTTTAAAAATATCCATTTTTTTCTGACATCCATTACTTCTTATAAGAAGTTAATCATCATTTATATTTTTTTACATGCAATTTTTCTTTTTTTCTGGATGTTTAAAAATTTTAAACTTTTATTTTCATCATTTTTACGAGGATGAGCTTGGCCCTTATTCCAGGGCTTCAGCCTTATTTGGGGGCATGGATTTTATTTTCATGGCTCTCCCCTCAATACTTGAGCTGCTCACTGAGTGGTCTTCTTTCTCCCTGGGCAGGATTCACCATTCCCAGCAACCAATGTCCTCTGGAATCTCCACCCCGTTTTCAGGGTCCCTGGGTGAACCCCATGAAGACTTCCGTTCCCTCTCCCCAGCCTCCTTCCAGAACCCACCTCTCTGGTAATTTACCCTGTAAATTTCAGTTGCTTTCACAACCCAGAACCTATTATCTGTGCCTCCTGAGCAAGAGATTTGCTCCACTTGGCCTCTGTCTCCCTGTGCCCCAACAAGAAAGGGATACCAAACAGGAAACCAGGGCATCGTGGGGTTCACCTCCTCATTTTTCTTCTCACATAGACTACAATACTGCTCTGCCAGATGGTTATCTTATGTTCTTTGTCCATCTTTATGATGGTTTTTGTCAGAAGCGCAGGTCTAGTACTCTGTCTTGGCTAGAGCCCAAGTCTATTCCAAGACTATGTATTTCCTACAGCTTTATTGAATATTAAGCAAGCTGTTAGCTCTAGGTTTTTCTACATGTTCTTTATTCATCAGAGATGTTTTCTTTCATTCCTAGTTTGATTATGGACTGACAGACTGAATATTGTTAGGATGTAAAATTTCTGAAAATGGACCTACAGATTCATCAAAATCACTATCAAAATCCCAGAACCAAAAAGTTTAATAAATGGTGACACTATTCTATAATACATATGGAAATACAGAAGGCCTAAAATAGCCAAAATGATCATGAAAAAGATCAACAAAGTTGGTGGACTTACTCTAAGTTTCAAAATCAAGACAATATAGTAAGGCTTTGGTCAAGTAAAAGCATAAAAGATTAATGGAACAAAATTGAAAATGCAGAAATAAACTAGCCAAAATTTTCTTCAAGTTGTATTTTTTTATTGAAGTATAGTTGACTTACAATATTATATTAGTTTCAGGTATACAGCAGAGTGATTTGATATTTTTATACATTATACTCCACATAAAATTATTACAGGGACTTCCCTGGTGGCGCAGTGGTTGAGAATCTGCCTGCCAATGCAGGGGACACGGGTTCGAGCCCTGGTCCGGGAAGATCCCACATGCCACGGAGCAACTAAGCCCATGCACCACAACTACTGAGCCTGAGCTCTAGAGCCTGCAAACCACAACTACTCAGCCCATGCATCACAACTACTGAGCCCATGCACCACAACTACTGAAGCCTGTGCTCTAGAGCCTGCGAGCCACAACTACTGGGCCCGCATGCCACAACTACTAAAGTCCACGCGCCTAGAGCCCATGCTCTGCAACAAGAGAAGCCACCGCAATGAGAAGCCCGCGCACCACAACCAAGAGTAGCCCCCGCTCACCGCAACTAGAGAAAGCCCATGTGCAGCAACGAAGACCCAACGCTGCCAAAAATAAATAAATAAATAAATTTTTAAAAAAGTTATTACAAATTATTGGTTATATTCCCTGTGTTGTACAATGTATCCTTGCAGCTGATTTATTTTGTACACAGTAGTTTGTACCTCCTAATCCCCTTCCCCTATCTTGCCCTCCCCCCTCCACTCCCCTTGGCAACCACTAGTTGGTTTTCTGTATATGTGAGTCTGCTTTGAGTTTGTTATATTCACTTGCTTGTTTTATTTTTTAGATTCCACATAAAGTGAAATCATACAGTATTTATCTTTCTCTGTCTGACTTATTTCACTAGGCATATACCCTTTAGGTCCATCGATGTTGTCGCATATGACAAGATTTTATTTTTTATGGCTGAGCAATATTCCATTGTATATATATACACCACATCGTTATCTATTTATCTGACGATTACTTCCACATCTTGGCTATGGTAAATAATGCTGCTATGAATGTTGGGGTGTATGTATCTTTTTGAATGAGTGTTTTCATGTTCTTCAGATACATACATGGGAGTGAAATTGCTGGATCATGTGGTAGTTCCCTTTTTAATTTTTTGAGGAACCTCCATACTGTTTTCCATAGGGGCTGCACCAATTTAGTCTGAAGTCAGGGAACATGATACCTCCAGCTTTGTTCTTTTTTCTCAAGATTGCTTTGGCTATTCAGGGTCTTTTGTGGTTCCATACAAATTTTAGGATTATTTGTTCTTGTTCTTTGAAAAGTGCCATGGGTATTTTGATAGGGATTGCATTAAATCTGTAGATTGTTTTGGGTAGTATGGACATTTTAATAATATTAATTCTTCCAATCCATGAAAACAGGCTATTTTTTCATTTATTTGTATTTTCTTCATCAATCTCTAATAGTTTTCAAGGTATAGATCTTTCACCTCTTTGATTATATTTATTCCTGGGTATTTTATTCTTTTTGATGCAATTGTAAATGGGATTGTTTTCTTGATTTCTCTTTCTGATAGTTCATTATTAATGTATAGAAATGCAACAGATTTCTGTACATTAATCTTGTATCCTGCAACTTTACTGAATTCATTTAATAGATCTAATAGTTTTTTGGCAGAGTCTTTCGGGTTTTCCATATATAGTATTATTTCATCTGCAAATAGAGGGAATGTACCTCAACGTAATAAAGGCCATTTATGACAAACCCACAGCTAACATCATGCTCAATGGTAACAATCTGAAGCTTTTCCTGTGAGATCAGGAACAAGACAAGGATGTCCATTCTCATCACTTCCATTTAACATAGTATTGGAAGTATTAGCCACAGCAGTCAGACAAGAAAAAGAAACAAAACACATCCAAAGTGGAAGGGAATGAAGAAAACTGTCATTATTTGCAGTAGACTAGCCAAAATTTGATCAATTAATTATTTTATAAAGATCACAGCATAGTTTAATAGGGATAAGATTTTTTTTAAGATACTAGAAAAACTGGATATCTCTATAGAAAAAAGAAGAACCTTAACTCCTGACTCACACCATATGAGAATTAACTGAAAATGTTTTATAGACCTAAATGTAAAAACTAAAACCATAAAACTTTTTAGAAAGAACATAGGAAAAAATCCTCACAACTTTAGACTGGGCAAAGATTTCTCAGGTCACAAAAAAACACTAAACACAAAAGAAATGTTGATATATGAACTTTAACAAAATTTAAAATGTTTGCCCTCTAAAATGACACAATGAAGAGAATAAAAAGATAGTCTCACACTGTGAGAAACTGCTGGCTACAGTGTATCTGAAAAAATAGGAATATTAATATGTACTCCTACAAATCATAATAATAAAAACATCTACCAATAGTAAATGGGCAGAGGACCTGAACTGATACTTCATACTGCCAATATTCACATGAAAAGTTACACAACGTGAATCATCAGCAAAACACAAGTTTAAACCACAGTGAGATAAAAATCTATTCACGTTGATTGATTTGCATATATTGAAGAATCCTTGCATCCCTGGGATAAATCCCACTTGATCATGGTGTATGATCCTTTTAATGTGCTGTTGGATTCTGTTTGCTAGTATTTTGTTCAGGATTTTTGCCTCGATGTTCATTGGTGATATTGGTCTATAATACTCTTTTTTTTGTGATATCTTTTTCTGGTTTTGGTATCAGGGTGATGGTGGCTTTGTAGAATGAATTTGGGAGTGTTGTTCCCTCTGAAATTTTTTGGAAGAGTTTGAGAAGGGTAGGTGTTAGCTCTCCTCTAAATGTTTGATAGAACTCGCATGTGAAGCCATCTGGTCCTGGACTTTTGTTTGTTGGAAGATTTTTAATTACGGTTTCAATTTCATTACTTGTGATAGGTCTGTTTATATTTTCTAATTCTTCCTGGTTCAGCCGTGGAAAATTGTACGTTTCTGAGAATTTGTCCATTTCTTTGTGGTTGTCCATTTTATTGGCATAGAGTTGTTTGTAGTAGTTTCTTATAATCATTTGTATTTCTGCAGTTTCACTTGTGATTTCTTCTTTTTCATTTCTAACTTTATTGATTTGCATCCTCTCCCTTTTTTTCTTGATGAGTCTGGCTAAGGGTTTATCAATTTTGTTTATCTTCTCAAAGAACCAGTTTTTAGTTTTATTGATCTTTGTTACTGTTTTCTTCATTTCTATTTCATTTATATCTGCTCTGATCTTTATGATTTCTTTCCTTCTACTGACTTTGGGTTTTCTTTGTTCTCCTTTCTTTAGTTGTTTTACGGGTAGGGTAAGATTGTTTATTTGAGATTTTTCTTGTTTCTTGAGGTGAGATTGAATTGCTATAAACTTCCCTCTTAGAACTGCTTTTGCTGTGTCCCGTAGGTTTAGGGTCATCATGTTTTCGTTGTCATTTGTTTCTATGTATTTTTAAATTTCTTCTTTGATTTCTTCAATGATCTCTTGGTTATTTAGTAGCAACTGTTTAGCCTCCATGTATTTGTGTTTTTTACAGTTTTTTTTCCTGTAATTAATTTCCAATCTCATAGCGTTGTGGTCAGAAAAGATGCTTGATACAATTTCAATTTTCTTAAATTTTCCGAGGCTTGATTTGTGACCCAAGATGGGGTCTATCCTGGAGCATGTTCCATGTGCATGTGAGAAGAAAGTGTATTCTGCCACTTTTGGGTGGAATGTTCTATAAATATCAATTAAATCTATCTGGTCTCTTGTGTCATTTAAAGCTGTGTTTCCTTATTTATTTTCTGTTTGGATGATCTGTCCATTGGTGTAAGTGGGGTGTTAAAGTCCCCTACTATTATTGTGTTACTGTCAATTTCTCCTTTCATGGTTGTTAGCATTTGCCTTATGTATTGAGGTGCTTCTATGTTGGGTGCATAAACATTTATAATTGTTATATCTTCTTCCTGGATTGATCTTTTGATCATTACGTAGCATCCCTCCTTATCTCTTGTAACAGTCTTTATTCTAAAGTCTATTTTATCTGATATGAGTATTGCTACTCCAGCTTTCTTTTGATTTCCATTTGTATGGAATATCTTTTTCCATCCCTTCACTTTCAGTCTGTATGTGTCCCTAGGTCTGAAGTGTGTCTCTTATAGACAGTGTGTATATGGGTCTTGTTTTTGTATCCATTCAGCCAGTCTGTGTCTTTTGGTTGGGACATTTAATCCACTTACATTCAAGGTTATTATCGATATCTATGTTCCTATTACCATTTTATTAATTGTTTTGGGTTTGTTTTTGTGGGTCTTTTTCTTCTCTTGTGTTTCCCGCCTTGAGAAGTTTCTTTAGCATTTGTTGTAAAGCTGGTTTGGTGGTGCTGAATTCTCTTCGCTTTTGCTTGTCTGAAAAGCTTTTGATTTCTCCATCGAATCTGAATGAGATCCTTGCTGGATAGAGTAATCTTGTCTGTAGGTTTTTCTCTTTCATCACTTTAAGTATACCCTGCCACTCCCTTCTGGCCTGCAGAGTTTCTGCTGAAAAATCAGCTGATAACCTTATGGGGATTCTTTTGTGTGTTATTTTTTGTTTTTCCCTTGCTGCTTTTAATATTTTTTCTTTGAACTTAATTTTTGTTAGTTTGATTAGTATGTGTCTTGGTGTGTTTTTCCTAGGGTTTATCCTGTCTGGGACTCTCTGTGCTTCCTGGACTTGGGTGAATATTTCCTTTCCCATGTTAGGGAAGTTTTCAACTATAATCTCTTCAAATATTTTCTCAGACCCTTTCTTTTTCTCTTCTTCTTTTGGGACCCCTATAATTTGAATGTTGGTGTGTTTAGTGTTGTCCCAGAGGTCTCTAAGACTGTCTTCAATTCTTTTCATTCTTTTTTCTTTATTCTGCTACTTGGCAGTTTTTCCACCATTTTGTCTTCCAGCTCCCTTATTTGTTCTTCTGCCTCAGTTATTCTGTTATTGATTCCTTCTAGTGTATTTTTCATTTCAGTTATTGTATTGTTCATCTCTGTTTGTTTGTTCTTTACTTCTTCTAGATCTTTGTTAAACATTTCTTGTATTTTCTCATTCCATGTCTCCATTCTATTTCTGAGATTGTGGATCATCTTTACTATCATTACTCTGAATTCTTTTTCAGGTAGGTTGCCTATTTCCTCTTCATTTATTTGGTCTTGCAGGATTTTACCTCGCTCCTTCATCTGTGACATATTTTTTTGCCGTCTCTCTTTTTTTTTTTTTTTGTATGAGTGGGACTGTGTTCCTGTCCTACTGGTTGTTTGGCCTGAGGCTACCAACACTGGAGTTTGTAGCCTATTGGGTAGAGCTGGGTCTTGGTGCTGAGATGAGGACCTCTGGGAGACCTCACCCTGATGAATATTCTTCGGGGTCTGAGGTTCTCTGTTAGTCCAGTGGTTCGGACTCAGAGCTCCCACTGCAGGAGCTTCCACCCGACCCCCAGCTCGAGAACCAAGATCCCACAAGCCACATGGGGTGGCAAAAAAAGAGAACAATAGCAAAGTAAAAAATAAAATTAGGCTAGGAAACTAACAGATATGTTAGAAAGAATATAAAAATAAAAATATAGATGAATCAACAACCGGAAGGTGCATCAGTACCACAATAGTAAAAAAGAGGAGGAGGGAAAAGAAAAAAAAAGAAAAAAAAAAAGGGTGGGGGGGAAAGACCTTGGCTGTGGAGGGCAGGGCCTAAGCAAGGGCGAGGTTTGGGCAGTGGGCAGAGCCTATGCTTAGGACCCACAGGGCTGGAAAAGGCCCTGGGGGCTGTGTGGGGTGGGGCTTAGGCTCAAGGAAGAGAGGGGGCTCAGGCATGCCCCCCCACCCCTGTTCTCAGAGGGCGGGGGACCTCACCTTGGAGCCCAGCAGGCTTCCTGGGCTCGAGTGGGTGGGGCAAACGCCCTCCTCTCCTCTCCTGCTTCTCCTGTCTAGGAGTGTTCCTCCCGCCTGCCTCTCCTGATCTCTGTGGCCTCCCTCCTATGTCCCCAGGACCAATAGGGGGGGAATGGGGGCCCTGGAGGGCAGGGGACCGGCCTGGGAGCTCACCAGGCTCCCGTGCCCGAGTGGGCGGGGCAATCGCCCTCGTTCCTTTCCTGCTCCTCCCGCAGGGCCCCTCCCCGTGCCTCTCCTGATCTCCCCGGCCTCAGGGGCCCCGTCCTGTCTGGCCTCCACTTCTCCCCCCTCAGTCCCCCTACCTCCTACCGGTTCACTCTGGGGTTCCTCCCATCTCCTGGGGTGTCAGGGTGTTCCCCCAGCGGCTGCAGGCGCCCTAGTTGTGGGGAGATGCTAACTCCTCATCTTCTCACACCGCCATCTTCACTTCGCCTCCTGGTTAAATTTATTCCTCGGTAATTTTTGGATGCAATTGTAAATGGGATTGTTTTCTTAATTTCTCTTGGAGGGCATATTATTAGTGTATAAAAAGACAACTGATTTTTGTGTATTGATTTTGTACCCTGCAGCTTTACTGAATTCATTTATTAGTTCTAAGAGTTTTTTGGTGGTTTGATGTGGAAAACTAGAAATCAGATAGCCCACTGATTCTACTACATCCAGGTCATCCACAGCACCCAGGACATAGTGGCTCCTAATATAATCTTCCCACCGTGCCTCTTAATAACGTGTGGACTCCTGCAAGAGTGAGTAGCATTACCCCTTTGGGTTAACTGGATCTAGTTAAGGCTTGGCCTCTATGATGAAGTTGGATGTCTTCCCTGCTTTTTTTGGAATGGTTTTGCATGGTTCTTTTGAAAAGTAATTTATTTTCCAGTAATGTCAAGTGTATAAAAAAACTTTAAGAAGCAGTACAAAGCACTCACATTTGCCACCTCACGTAAAATACTCCAGTGTGTTTTATGCAATCCTGGGATACTCTCCCAGGGAACCAGCACATAAACCTGAAAAGTGGAAATTTCATGGTTCTACCTTGTAATCCTATCCACAGACCCACTTCAACTTTCATCATTGCCTCAACTGTATGGAAATGTCTTTTCCCATTCTGATCCAGTTTTCTTTTTCTGAAACTTTTACTGAGACTTTCCCTCTTTTTTTTTTCTTTTCTTTTTTTTTTTTTTTTGGCTTTATGGCATGTGGAATCTTAGTTCCCCGGACCAGGGATTGAACCCACGCACCCTGCATTGGAAGCGCAGAGTCTTAACGACTGGACCACCAGGCATTTTCAAAACCTTTATGGATTTAAAGCACACAAGATGATTATGAACTGAGTGGCCTTTCCAGTATGACTTCGTTGACTTAGAATGTTTTCAGTGTTTATCCGTGTTGTAACATGTATCATCAGTGCTTCATTGTTTTTCATTGTGATTAAAAAGACAGAACATTGACCAGTTTGCACCATTTTGAGTATACAGTTCTATGGCATTAACTACATTCACGCTGTTGTACGAATAGTCTCAGCATCCATCTCCAGAACTTATTTTCCCCATGGGACATTGTGTATCAATTTCTCTACATTTTTGCCAACATTTGTTATTTTAGGTTTTCTTGATTATAGGCTTTCTAGTGTTTGTGGAGGAGCATGGCATTATGGTATTAATGTGCATTTCCATCATGACTAATGATGTTTAACATCTCTTCCTGTGCTCGTTGACCATTTGCATGTCTTATCTGGGGAAGGGTCTTTTCAAGTCCTTTTTCCATTTAAAAAATTGGGTTGTTTGCGGGGGCCTGCAGCTCCGCCGCCCCAGCCGGGTCCCGCCAAGCGCTCCTGCCGGCGGCGTTGGTCTCAGTGAGACCAGCCTGGAGCGGTCTCCGCGTCGCAGGGGCCCGCGCGCCGGGGCATCGCTAGCGGCCTCGCAGGGGCGCCGCTTCCTCCCTTGCACTCGCAGGAGAGGAGACGCCCCGCCCCACGCACCCGAGCCGGAGCGCCGAGACCGTGCTGTGCCGCGCAGACGCGGCGCCGGCGGGGCGGGTCTTGCTCGGCATTGGCTGCGGCTCCCCTGAGCGCACCGGCCGTCCGCGCGCCTCTCCCGGAAGTGGGCGTCCCGGCCAGAGCGCACCTAGCGCGGGGCGTCCTCGGGGCTTCTCGCCGTCGGCTCCCGGCGAGCCGGCGCGGGTCCAGGGAGCCAGCGCGCGGCGGCCGGGAACGACCCCTCCCGTGGGTCCCTGGCACCCCAGCGGCATCCGAGCGCGGAGCGGAGGGCCGCGGGCCGCAGGTAAGGGGACGGGGGCTCGTGGGGGTGGGTGGAGGAGGGAACCATGAATCACACCAGAGCTGTTTGGCACAGTCGCTGAGCCCCCTAACCTGGCGGCCGCAGGAAGGGCTTGCTTTTGGAGTAAAGGCTTTGAGGACATGCCCGAGCCTGCCCTCTCCAATTTTACAAAACATCTGCTGGTGTAAAGCTCACTCCCGCGCGGTTTTCCCAAGCAGCCAAGTGCCCCATGCGAGGTCTCTGCAAGCAGAACCGGAGAGGGGCTGGTTGCCCTGCGAGACCTGCCCTTGGCCTATGGCAAGTCCAAGGGATTTATCCTGCATGGTGATTTCACCTGCTGGGACCCCTCCAACCCCCAGCCCACACTCTGGCGAGCTGGGCCAGCCCTGCTTCCTGCACTTCTCCAACCCTGGCCGGCCCTTGGCCTCCTGCTGGGATGGGAAAGGGAAGGGCCCTAGAACTGCACCTTAGAAACTAGCCAGGGGGCATGGATTTAAAAACATGGTGGTCACCCAGGCAGCAGAGAAGGGAGAAGGGCACCTTGCTGCCCTTTCAGTGTGGAATCGGTGGCGCTCCTGCTGAGAGGGCCCTTTCCATGGGGACCCCATGCAGTGTGTTTGGTGTCTTGGAACTGGATAATTAGAACTTGTACAATTTTCAAATTATGCGGTCCTTTAAAAACAAAACCCCTAGAACCTCTAAGTGTTCTATAAATTGAGGTCTAAAAATTGAAGGTCTGTTTTGCTTCCACTGTGACATTATATTAAGAAATGTACATTTATTGAGGAAGAAGTCAGAATAGGGAAGGAAACAGAGAACTCAGAGGTACCACTGCAGTTTGACAAAGGCCATGGGAGTTTATTTGTCAATGCTGCTGGCTTTCAGTAGCCTGCAGCCATTCTCCTCCTGCGGCTGAGGGGGTATAAAGGTCTACTGGGTTGCTGTACTCTTCTTTTGTAGAAATCCAGCTCAGAGCCGTATCTTGATGTATAAGAATTTCCCATATTAGGTCCCCAGGCAAATCCTGGAGGGCCAGCGGGATTCCTGCCTTCATTATACCTGTCTGACTGAAAACCAACAATGACGTATTTTTCTTTATGTCTGGTTTTTGGTCTATCATCCAGAGCTCAGAGTAGCTATTTCCCCTCTCCGTCAATAGGCTTGGGTTCCTGAAATGAATTATAGTCAGATGCCCCGTGTTTTTACACATGAGGAAACTGAAACCCAGAAAGGGTGGAAGAGTGCTCGAGGGAGAATGGGAGAGCCTGCCAGGAACCCTGATTCCTGGGTTTTTAATGAGCTTCCTAAACAGCACGGTCATTAATTGACAAGTGATGACATTGAGGATAAACTACTGGTGAAAATGTAAAAGCCTTTTGTTAAGAATGTGCCCACCGGATGTGCATATTATGGAGTATTTTCACTGCATTCCCAACACCTGGGAGGGTGCTGGGCAGAGGGCAGACGTTTAATAGATTTATTGAATAAGTTCAATTTCATATAATTATATCAGTGGAAGAGCCAGCAACACTATGAGGTGTATTGGAACAGTGGTCCTCACACTTTGGTACTTCACAGATCAGTAAAAAAAGAAAACTGTTTTAATAAGGCGGACTGTAACAGAATTCCTAATTTTTAATTTTATCCTACAGGGATATTTTTAAAATAATAAAACAAATCCCACCCATCATCTACAAGGCTGTTGGAGGTCTCTTGAGGACCCTGCACAAGGGAGTTGCTATCCTGTGCGACACCCCTGCTTTAGCATCTCCCCAAGCCAGCAACCTGGGACAGCTGAATACACCTGAAGTTCCTTCCTTTAGTTCACCCTTTCCTCTTCTAAACAGCTCCAGCCTGCTTACTCTTCCTCTTGCCCCCACGAAACTACCTGCTGGGCTTCCCTGAATATGACTACCAGCCTCCATCCCTCATTTCCTTTCCTGATCCTGAGTCCCTTCTCTTAACTGGATTTCCCTGTTCTCCATTTAGGCACCTTTGCCCTTGCCCACAGGACTTTTGCCCTGTAGACTCATGTGGTTGTTTTGTCTCTTTGGAGTCCCTTGTAATTCTGTATATATGTTAGGGTAAGCTTGTGTATTTCCTCCCAAAGGCCTTTTGGAATTCACATTGAATCTGTAGGTTGCATTATATATTATTGCCGTCTTAACAAGTCTTTCTGTCACCATGGGATATCTTCACATTTATTTAGGATTTCTTTCAGCAATGCTTTGTAAGTGCCAGTCTTGCATCCTAATTAAATCAATTCCAAAGTATTTTAATAATGTTGACATTATTGAAAATGGAATTGTTTTCTTAAATTCCTTTTCAGATTATTAATTGTGAGTGTATACAAATAAAACTAGGTAATCATTTATTTTTCCAGTTTGGACACCTGGATAGTTATTTTATTTTATTTTTTTTAAAGATTGATTGATTGATTGATTGATTGATTGCTATGTTGGGTCTTTGTTTCTGTGCTAGGGCTTTCTCTAGTTGCGTCGAGCGGGGGCCACTCTTCATCGCGGTGCGCGGGCCTCTCACTATCGCGGCCTCTCTTGTTGCGGAGCACAGGCTCCAGACGCGCAGGCTCAGTAGTTGTGGCTTACGGGCCTAGTTGCTCTGCAGCATGTGGGATCTTCCCAGACCAGGGCTCGAACCCGTGTCCCCTGCATTGGCAGGCAGACTCTCAACCACTGCGCCACCAGGGAAGCCCATGGATAGTTATTTTAAACTTCTGGTTACAACCCAGCACCGCATTGTTAGGTTGCTTAGTTTATTCTTGCTTTGGCTCCTGTTTTCATTTAACATTTCTCCTTGTGGGTTTTTTTTTCTTTGTATTTCTGTACTTTTTCATACTTAGGATTATCCTGGCTTATATATTTAGTGTCTCAATCATAGTTTCAGTCTCGTTTCTTCAAAGAGCCCCTGGTCCTTTTTATTAGAGAATCATATTCAAAACATACATGTGGGAGCTAAATATGCTCAGCTGACAATACGTGGAAATACATGCATGTATCCCAGCCTGTGCATATACACATGAAGATTTCTATGTGGTAAAATATCTGTAAACACATTAGGCTAAAGATAATTTATGCTCATGTCTCCAACCTGATCCATTATGACATGGAGATTGTAAACTTCTCCCTTTGTTTGTCTGTAACTTCCCACTCCAGTGGTAAGAAACCTGGCTTCCACCATCTGTCATTTATTGAATTCAGTGCTTGTTACATTTGATTGCTGATACAGTAGTTTCAGTACTGTTACCTACTTCTCCCATGGGAAGGAACTTAAGAGCCCACTGTTTATGTATGGTATATATTGCCTTTGGCCTGCAGATTCTGTTCATTTCCAGGGTTGACTTAGGTCAGCCATTCTGTCCCCATCACCAACAGTGAGTTTTTTTCATACATTTCTAAGTCAGACTCTTTGTTGCATTCTCTGTTCCATTCTATGACATCCCCATGTTATAAATAACTAAATTTGAATAGATTATGATTTACTTGTTGGGGTCTAAAAATCTTTGGGTTTAGACAAATGCATAGTGGCAGGTATTCATCACTAACGTATCATTTGGAATATTTAACCCACTACCTCATAACCTGTTTACTAACTCTGTTTTGCCTTTTCCAGAATGTTGTGTAAGTGGGGTCATATCATGTATAGAACTTCAGACTGCATTCTTTCACTTAGCAATATAAATGTAAGATTCATCCATGATTTTTGTATGGTTTGATGGTTCATTCCTTTATATTTCTGAGTACTATTCCATTGCATGTGTATGGGAGGAAAAATAATTTTCCCTCTACACTTCTTTGTTTCTCCTTGAGATCCCCCCCCCGCCCCCCCATAATGAAACACAGAAGAACTGGAGAAAAACAAGTAGACGTTTAATAGCATGCATACCTCCTGTATACTTGGAAGATACCTAGGAAAACTGAGTCACTCCCTGAAATGGCCCAAGCAAGTAACTTAAATGCTATCTTCAGCTAAAAACAAAAGAAAGATGTTAGGGGAGGGTTGGGGGAAGCCAGTTGGGAGGTTATGAGGCAAAGCACAGTAAACAAGGGTATGGATATTATGCAGATTTACATCCAGGCCTTCTCCATTGACAAGCTTTTCTTGAGACTTAGTCATCCTTCAGTTCCTGGTACAGGGAGGGAGACATCCTTACAAATGGAGATTTCCCTAATAAATGCACATTTACTTCCTAGAAGGGCATTTTCAAACATTCTCCTGGGTCTGCTGTTTTTTAAATTCATCAGTCCAAAATAATCCTATGTTAAACAGGCATATTCTTCTCCCCTTGACATTTGTGTGGCCTAATTTGCTTATGAATTCATCTACAGAAGGACATCCTGATATCTTTACGTTTTTAAGCCATTCTGAGTAGAGCTGTTGTGCATTATTTTATGCTAGTTTTTGTTTGAGCAGTTTTTCAAAACAGTTGTCTAAGTACAAGAGGTGCGCTTATTGTATCCTAAGATGAGATGTTTAGCTTTGGAAAAAACTGCCTAACTGTCTTCCAAAGTTGGCTGTACATGCATTCCACCAGGATCTTGAGTATGTTTCTGTATGATTTATTTACTATCAGTATACCCTCTTTGGCCAGGTGTCTATTTTGATCTTTACCAATTATTAACGGGGTTGTTTGCTCTAGAGTTCTTGGTATAATTTTGCTACAAATCCTTTATCAGATGCATGTTTTGAAGATATTTTCTCCTGGTTTGTGGTTTGTCTTTTGGTTTTCTGAATAAGGTCCTTCACAGAGTAGAAATATATAATTTTTTAAAGTCCACGTTATTAATTTATTTTTAAAAATTTTGTAGATTGCCTTTTAGTGTTGTGTGTTAAAACTCATCACCAGACCCTTGACTTGCCTGGTGGCGCAGTGATTAAGAATCCACCTGCCAATGCAGGGGACATGGGTTCTATCCCTGGCCCAGAAAGATCCTACATGCCGCGGAGCAGCTAAGCCATGCGCCACAACTACTGAGCCTGCGCTCTAGAGCTGGCGAGCCACAACTGCTGAGCCCACGCGCCGCAGCTGCCGAAGCCCACGTGCTCTAGGGCCCGTGCTCCACAAAAAGAGAAGCCACCACAATGAGACGCCTGTGCACTGCAACAAAGAGTATCCCCCGCTTGCCACAACTTGAGAAAGCCCGCGTGCAGCAATGAAGACCCAACGCAGCCAAAGGAAGAAGAAGACAAAACAAAACAACTCATCCCCAGACCCAAGGTCATGTAGAAATTCTTTTGCTTTTTTGTAAAATTTTTATAGTTTTGTCATTTGTCTATGGACAATTTTGAGTGAATTTTGGTGTCAGTTGTAAAGTTTGTGTCTATGTTCGTTTCATTCCATATGGTTTTTAGTACAGTTGTTCCTTAGCCATTTATTGAAAAGACACGGTGAGAAGACATGGTGAGATATTCGGCTCTGTTTCAGTTTGGATCTCCAAACTTAGTGTACACAGCAGAACTGCATTTGGGATGAGGCCTCTGGGGTGTGGGAGCGCAGGGCTCCCCGCTCTTCTCTGATGGCCCACAGGGGGCGCCAGACCCACCTCTCTGACCAGCAGGGCACAGGCACATTGTGCCCTCAGACTTGGCTCCCTGCACAGCTGAGAGGAGCTTTGTCTCCTTGGGATGTGTCAGGGCTCAGGCTTCTGCATAGTGGGGCTGTGTCCATGCTGACAGGAGCTGGGTTGAGTCAGTACCCACCAGCAAGGAGGCCCTGCAAGAGGGAAAGAATGAGGACAAAGTAGAGAGAAGTTTCCTGTGTGCAGCTGAGCGCTGAGGGGGGAGGTCCGTCCTCAGAGGGCTCAGGAAGGAAAGAGCTTGATGTGGAAAACTGGATTTTTAGTTTTGTGTGTGACGCAGATGATGACCAGTGATGTTCTTTGGCATATGGTGTCCAGTTTTCCTGGCACTGTTTGAGGCAACTGTCCTTTCCTCTTTGTGTGTTCTTGCCCTGATTTTCATGAATTAACTGACCACGTACATGTGAGGTTATTTCTGGGGTCTCTCTTCCGTTCCCCTAGTCCATGTGTCTGTGTTTCTGCCAGCTTCTCACTGTTGTGGTTATTACAGCTCCGTGATACAGTTTAAAGTCAGGGACGGAGATGTCTCCAGCTGTGTTCTTCTTTTTCAGAATCTCTTGGCTGTTCAGGGTCCTTAGTTGTTCCATACTAATACTAGGATTGTCATTTCTATTTCTATGAAAAATGCCATTGGATGTTCTGTGATTGCAGTGGATTTGTTGATGGCTTTGGTTGGAATAGACATTTTATTAAGGCATTCTTCCAATGCATGAACATGGAATCTTTTCCTGTTTGTGTTTTCTTCAATTTCTTTATCAACGCTTTATAGTTTTCTAAGTACTGGTCTTTCATGTCCTTGGTTAAATTTGTTCCTAGATATTTTATTCTTTTTGATGCAGTTGTAAATGGGATTGTTTTCTTAATTTTTCTTTCTGATGGTTCATTATTAGTGTATAGAAACACTACTGATTTTTGTATATTGATTTCATATTCTTCAACTTTACTGAATTTATGTATTTGAACAACTTTTCTGTGAAGTGATGTGGAAAACTGTATGTCTAAACTCTCACTGTTTCTCCTTCACCGGGTCATCCAGAGGACCCGAGACATGGTGGCTACTAACATACTCTTCCCACAGTGCTTCTTAATACCATGCGGACTCCTACGAGGGCAGTTAGTATCACAGCCTTGGCTGAACTTGGTCTGGGTAAGTCTTGGCCTCTATAACAAAGTTTGATGTCTGTCTTATCTGCTTTTCTGACATGGTATTGAGATGGTTGTTTTGAAAAGTAATTCACTTTCCAGTAATTTTAAATGCACAGAAGACTTTCAGTAATGGTAAAAAGTACTCACATTTGCCACTTCACCCAAAATACTCCATGTGTTTTATCCATCATGGGGGCATTCTCCAGAGGGACCAGCACATAACCCCGAAATGAGGAAACCATATTGTTTCCACATTGTCATTTAATCCACAGGCCCACTTCCACTCTCACCAGTTGTCCCACCTGCAGGAAAATGTCTCTTTCCATCCTGATCCAGTTTTCTTTTTTTGGAACCATTACTGAGATTTTCCCTTATTTGGACAACCTTGATGGATTTAAAGCAGACACGATGAGTATGGGAGCTGGGTGGCCTTTTCTGCATGGAATTTTTTCACTAATGATGTTTTTAATGTTTATTCATGTTGTAACATGTATCAGTACTACATTATTTTTTTCCCATTGTAATTAAAAATAAAGAACATGACATTTCTCATTTACATCATTTTAAGTATATAGTGTAACTCCCTTCATTTTGTCGTTGTGCAAACAAGTTTAATAACGTGTACCTCCTGTGTGCATGGGAGAAACCCAGGAAATTGAGTAACACCCTGAAATGGCCCAAGACATCACCATAGATACCATCTTCATCTAAAAACAAAAGAAAGGTAGGGTATGGTTGTTGTGCAGATTTTAGTCTTGCCTTCTCTACTGATAAGGGTTTCCCAAGATTGTCATTCTTCTATTCCTGGTGCAGAGCGGGAGACTACCCTTCAAATGGAGATTTCCCTTATCAATGTACATTTGCCTCACAGAAGAGCCATCTCGAATTGGGTTTCAGAGATCATCATGTGTCTTCTTTAAAAATAATCAGTCACAAATAATCCTTATGCCCAAGAGGTATATTTTGGGGTAGCATTAGCTCCCCTTCACTTGGATGTATCCCAGTTTGCTTGTGCATTCATGTACTGGAGGACATCCCGATACTTTAAAGTTTCTAGCCATTATGAGTAGAGTTGCAGTGCATAACTGCCTGATAGTTTTTGTTTGGACACTGTTTTCCAAAGTGGTTGACTAAATACTAGAGGTGTGATGTTGGATCCTCAGGTGAGCCTTGTGTAGCTTTTGAAAAAACTGCCAAAGTGTCTTTCAAAGTAGCTGTATATGTGTTTCATCAGCAGTAAAGGAGACTTCATGTTGTTCCTCACCCTCCATCAATCAGCAGTGTCATTCTTTTTGGAGTTTAGTGGTTCTAATAGGTGTGCAGTGCTAGTTCACTGTTTTAATTTGTAATTCTGTAATGATATGTGATGTGAGCATATTTTTATATGCTTGTTTACTATCTGTACATTTTCTTTGGGCAGGTGTTCAGATCTTTACCCATTTTTAATGGGGTTGTTTGTTCTAGAGCTTTTGGTATAATTTGACTACAGATCCTTTATCAGATATGTATTTTGTAAATATATTTCTCTCAGTTTCTGGCTTGTCTTTAGGTTTTCTGAGTAAGGTCTTTCACAGAGTTAAATTTTTAATTTTTTAAAGTCCATGTCATGAATTTTACTTCTTTTTTGAATAGCCTTTTAGGGATTTGTTTGTTAAAATTCATCACCAAACCCAAGGTAAGGTAGATTTTCTTCTTTGTTTTCTTCTAGAGTGTTTATAGTTTTGCATTTTAAAATTGTCTGTGGACGGTTTTGAGTGAATTTCGGTGTAAGTTGTAAAGTTTCTGTCTACGCTCATTTGATTGCATAAGGTTTCCAGCTGTTTTTGTATAACTAGTTTTGGAGAAGTCCTGGGATATATGGCTCCATTTCGGGTTGAATTTCCAAATTTCGTGGATTCTGCAGGCTTGCCAGCTGGGAGCATGGCCTGCACTGAAGTGAGCTGTTGTGGCCTGCAGTTCCCAGCCGGCCAGCAGGCGGCGCCAGACCCGGCTCTCTGATCCTCGAGGTGCCTGCGTTCCAGTGACGGACTCGGTTCCTTCGGGAACTGGGCTCCTCACGCAGCCGACAGAAGCTCAGCGTCCTCAGGGTCGGCCGCGGGCTCAGCTTCAGGTCAGTGCTGGGTGGAGTCCAATGCAGGCAGGAGCCGGGCGTCTTCAGGATACCACAGGAGTGAAAGGTGAGGGCAAGTGGGGAGAAGCTTCCTGCGAGTGGCTGACTGCCAAGGGGGGGTCCATTTTCAGAGGACGCAGCAGCGGAAGGGCTTGATGTGGAAAACTGTGGAATTTGCCAAGTTACTGTTGTTCTTCGGCATGTGGCGTCCAGCGTTCTTGGCACTGTTTGTTGAGAGGACGGTCCTTTCCCTGTTTTGTGTTCATGGCTCCTTTGTTGTCAAATAACTGGCCACCTACGAATGGGTGTATTTCTGAGCTCCCTATTCTGTTCCTCTGGTGTATGTGCCTATTTTTGTGCCAATATCACACTGTTTTGGTTACAGTCGCTTCGTAATATTGTTTGAAGTCAGGGAGCAAGATACGTCTGGCTGTGTTCTCGTTTCTCAGGACTGCTTTTCCTATTTGGGGTTCTCTGTTGTTCCATACAAGTGGTAGGATTGTTTTGTTTCTGTGAAAAATGCCATTTGAATTTGGTGGAGATTGCAATTACTGTGTACACCACTTTGGCGGAATGAGTGTTTAAACAATATTAATACTTCCCACGCGTGAGCATGGAATATTTTTGTATTTATTTGTGTCTTAATTTTTTTATCAGTGTTTTATAATTTTCAGTGTGCAGGTCTTTCACATCCTTGGTTAAATGTATTCCTAGGTATTTTGTTCTTTTTAATGCTATTGTTACGTGGGATTGTTTTCTTAATTTCTCTTTCTGAAACTTTATGAGTATCTAGAAAGTCAACTGATTTTTGTGTCTTGCTTTTGTATAGTGCAAACTTAGTAAATTCCTTTATTACTCCTAGTAGTTTTTTTTTGGTGGTTTGAGGTTGAAAATTGGAATGCAAAAATCCCACTATTTCTACCATATCCCAAGTTGTATGCAACACCGAAGACGTAGTGGCTCCTAATAAAATCTTCTCACAGTGCCTTTTAATAACATGTGGACTCTTACAGTAGCAATGAGCTTCATCATTTTGGGTGAATTGGATCTGGCTAGGGCTTGGCCCTTATAATGAAGTTTGATGTCTTTTCTACTTTTCAGGTGTGGTATTGACATGGTTGTTTGGAAAAGTTATTTACTTTCTAGTAATTTCAGAGATACAGAAAACTTGCAGTAGCAGTACAACGTACACTTTATCTCCAAGCTCAGATTCCTCAGTCATCATTGATTTTCCACATCTGCCAATCTAAATGAAAACCTCCAGTGTGTTCGACCTCAAACAGAGACACTCTCCCAGTGGACCACTGCCAAGTGAGGAATTATTATGGTTTTCACTTTATAATCCCATCCACAGGCCCTGTTCAACTTTCACCACTTGCCCCAACTATATGGAAATGTGGTTTTCTGTTCTGATCCAGTTTACTTTTTCTGGAACTGTTCTTGAGACTTTCCCTTATTTATAAAACCTTGATGGATTTAAAGTGCGTAAATAAATATGATCTGGGTGGTCTTTGCTGTGTGGCTTCTTTCTCTTAGGATGTTTCCAATGTTCATTCATGTTGTAGCATGTATCAGTACTTCATTCACGTTTGTCATTGTGATTAAATCCATACAACATAATGCTTACCATTTAAACCACTTTAAGTATATAGTTCTACGACATTAACCATATTTACATCCATTAAACACCAACTCTCTTCAACCCCTGAGAATCACATTCTACTTTCTTTCTTTGAATTTGACTTATTTGGATATCTCATACTGGTGGAATCATAGCATGTTTGTGCCTTTTTGGTCTGGTTTGTTTCAGTTGACATAATGACTTTAAGGTTCATCCACATTGTAGCATGTGTCAGAACTACCTTAGTTTTAAAGGCTGAATCGTATTCCATTGTGTATATACCACAGTTTGTTTATGGAATCATCTATCCATGGACACTTGGATTCCTTCCATCTTTGACCAGTATGAATAGTACTGGTATGAATATGAGTACACAAATATGTGTTTCAGTCCCTGCTTTCAAAACTTTTGGGTATACACCCTGAAGTGGAATTGACATATCATATGTTAATTTCACATTTAAGTTTTTGCTGTGATGTTTTCCACAGTGGCTGCACCATTTCACTTTATTTTTTATATAGCAGAAAAATGGAAGTCTTTGAATCTACCCTATTTTGCATATTCATCCACTGATGGACTTTTGAATGGTTTCTACCTTTTGGGTTATTGTGAATAATGTTGCTATGAATATTTGTGTACCAGTTCTTGTTTGAACACCTGTTTTCAGTTCATTGAGGTATATGTCTAGGATTGGAGTTGTTGAAATAAATGGTAATTATATTTTCATCTTTTTGAGAAAATGCCACACTATTGTACATATAGTCTGTACCGTTTTCCATTTCCACAAGCAAACCACAAAGGTTCCAGTTTCTCAACATTGTTGCTAATATTTTTATTGGTTCTTGATTATAATCATTTAGTGAATGTGACTAAATATTGCACTGCGGTTTTAATTAGTATTTCCATAACAATATAATGGAAGTATACCTAAGATAATTTTATTAGAAACTCAAACCTCAGGATACTGCTTTGTAGCCATAGCTGTTGCATAACCAAAAACTATTAACAGTCACCCTAAATAAATTAAAAAAACCATTAAGCCCAAAAATGATCCATCAAAATTCATTGCAATAATACAGCCAGTTCTACCATGGAAATAAATCCAAACCCACTACAAATCTGTGAAGGTTTTGAAGAAAAAGCTTATAAAACTAACAACAGAAATAGTACTTAAAATACAATGTATGTCATCATTATTCTTACATGGAATGGAACCATGCCAATGTAATGAAAAATCATCGTTGTTTTTCAACTATAAGAACACTAATGACCAACATTTGAAAATTCCACACAGCAATCAAAATCATTAACAGTGCACTTATTGATCTACCAGCCCCATCAAATATCTCATCACAATGAAATGCCCATTCTTTGCTTTGTATTTGTTTAATTTTGCAAATCATAACAGGTTTATTTCTAGCAATACACTATACATCAGGTACAATAACTGTCTTCTCATCCATAACATAACTCTTGTATGTAACAAGATGTAAACAACCTATGAATTATTCGATGGTTTCATGAAAACAGAGCTTCTATATTCTTTAATTGCTTATTTATTCATGTAGCATGAGGCCTGCATTGTGGATCTTACACCTTCTTAGAAACATGAAACATCAGAATCATATTACTGTTTTATTAATAGCCATAGCATTTATAGGTTACCTCTTACCATGAGGCTAAATGTCCTTTTAAGGAGAAACAGTCATTACAAATTTCCTTTTAGCAATTCCTTACATTGTCACTACTGTAGTCAGAGGAATCAAAGGAGAATTCTCAGTTGATAAAACCACCCTTACCTGATACTTCGCCTTCCACTTTATTCTCCCACTTTTTTTTGCGGCTTTAGCAGTTGTTTACTTATTATTCCTTCATGAAACAGACTCTAATAATCCAACAGGGATCTCATCCAATATGGGCAAAATCTCATTTCATCCATACTACAAAATAAAGGATATCTTGGTTGCTTTATTCTTACTAATAATCTTACTGATACTAGTAGTAGTCTCATCTGACCTTCTAGGAGACCCAGTAAATTATACTCCAGCTAAGCCCTTCAATATTCCCTCTCACATGAAACCAGAATGATAGTTTTAATTTGCATGTGCAATTCTGCGATCCATTCACAATGAATAGGAGGTGAATTAATCTTCTCAATCATGATTTTAGCTATTGTTCCAATATTTCATACAGCAAAACAATAAAGTATAACATTCTGACCTCTTAGCTAATGTTTATTTGGATTCCTAGTAGTCGGCCTATTAACACTTACATAAATTGGAAGACAATCCATTGATCACCTATTTATTATCATCAGACAACCAGCATCTATTCTATACTTTCTTCTAATTCTTGTCCTCATACCACTAATAAGCGTTAATTGAACATAACCTCCTAAAATTAAGAGTCTTTGTAAGAAACAGCAACATTTCTCGACCAAGGCTCGAGGAAGAAGCTCCAGCTCTCTCATCAGCACCCAAAGCTGAATTTCTGCTTAAACTATTCCTTGAACAATTTGCTTAGGGGACATAAACACTATTGTTGAGTGCTATATATAAGTATTAAAAATTGACATCATAAAAACTAACATTACTATGTACTTTGAGAATTATATGCCCTTCCACATATATAATACATATGCTTTATCATATATAATACATAATATGTGTAATCGTGAATTATCTCATGTGTATAAGCATGTACATCGGTGTATTGATGTTATATAACACATTAAACATTTCAATGCACACTAGGTTCCAGTCTCTCTGAGTTTTTACAGGGGTAATTGAAGTGATTAATACTATATAGTACATATGTGTATTAATCATACATAATACATTGTCAAATCATTTCCAGTCAACATGCTTATCATTGCTGATAATTAGGACTTAATGATGAAGCCACGAGAAACCATCAACTTGCCCTAAAATGTGCCTGTCTGCATTTCTGGCCCATGAACCATACGGATTTCTATAAATGAACTATATCTGGCATCTAGTTCTTACTTCAGGGTCATCTCACCTAAACCATCTCACTTTCAGGGCCATCTCACCTACTCTTTCCTCTTAAAATAGGACATCACAATGGACTCATGACTAATCAGGCCATGCTCACACATAACTGTTTTCATGCATTTGGAATTTTTTAATCTTGGGGGGTGCTGTGACTCGGCTATGGACATCAGTGGCCTTAACACAAGCAACTTGTAGCTGAAATTAAATTGAGTATTATTTACCAACATCATTCACCATAACGTGTCATTGAGTCAGTGGTCCCAGAACATAGAGCAATTACACACATAAGTGCACATGCACATTTCAGGTAAATAGCTTGCTTAATCAAACCCTCTTACCTGCTGCTAAATCTCATACTTTGTATGCCATCAACAACCTGCCAGACTCCTAAAACAAGGCCAACATATAACTATATAAGATTCAGTTAACCTATCTAACAATCATATTGCCCTCACTTCTCCAACCCAAAGTTAGTTAACTACAAGCTAGCCTCCTAACTGTACCAATTACTTAGATATGTAAGGCTTGTAAGGACAGACAACCCATAGTTCTGCCATTTACTCTGAACAAAATCAAAAATAAATGTCGGTGAGGTGCCACCTCACACCAGTCAGAATGGTCATCATTAAAAGTCTACAAGTACTAAATGCAGGAGCAACAGGAACGCTCCTACCCTGTTACTGGGCATGTAAATTGTTGCAGCCACTATGGAGAACGGTATGGAGGTTCCTTCAACAACTGAAAATAGAGTTACCATATGATCCAGCAATCCCATTTCTGGGCATAGATCTGGAAAAGACAAAAACCTAATTCGAAAAGATACATGCGCCCCAGTGTTCACAGCAGCACTATTTACAATAGCCAAGATGTGGAAGCAACCTAAATGTCCATTGACAGATGAATGGGTAAAGAAGATGTGATATACATACACACACAGACACACACACACACTGGAATATTACTCAGCCATAAAATAGAAATAATACCATTTGTAGCAACATGGATGGAACTAGAGATTATCATACTAAATGAAGTAAGTCAGACAGAATGACAAATGTAATATGATTTCACTCATATGTGGAGTGAAAAAAAATTGATACAAATGAACTTATTTATAAAACAGAAACAGACTCACAGACGTAGAAAACAAATTTATGTTTTCCAAAAGGGAAAGGTAGGGAGGGATAAATTAGGAGTTTGGGATTAAGATACATACTACTATGTATAAAATAAACAACAAGGACCTACTGTATAATACAGGAAACTCTATTCAATATCTTGTAATAATCTATAATGGAAAAGAATAGATATATAAATATGAGGAAAATATATGAAAAACATAATAAAAAAGATAATACTCTCCCAACACTAATAGTCATCATAGCACTACTCAGCATATATTTATACATGCGGCTGAAATCCTCCACATCAGTAACTGTATTTTCATTGATAAACAACAGAAACATAAAATGAGAATTGGAACATACAAAATAAATAAACTTACTATCATTACTAATCCTAATAACCACATTATTACTACCCTTAACACCCATTTGATCAGTGCTGGACTAGGAATTTAGGTTAATATAGACCAAGAGATTTAGAAGATGTAAGGAAGTATAATTTACTTAATTCCTTAAAATAAGGATTACAGAACTCTACATCAGTTGAATGCAAATCAGTTTAATTAAGTTAAATTCTTACTGTATCGATATGCTTCCATCCTTCCATCCCACACACATTTTGTTGACAGGTAAATCCTCTAGTCAGCTGGCATCAATCTGTTTCTCCCGCCATCCAGAAGGAAAAGGTGGGAGAAGCACTGGCAAAATTGAAGGTGATTTTTTTTTTTTTTGGATTTGCATTTCACCACAGGGCTTGGCAAAAAGAGGGCATAACCTGTCTTTAGATTTACATTCCAAGGCTTGCTCAGCCATTTTACTTATGTTGATACACTGCTGATTATTTTCAACAAATCACATAGATCAGCACTTTATATTTGCTATTTGGTGCTTGAGCTGGAATAGTAGGCACTGCTTTGCATCCATTACTCCACGCTGTAGTAGGCAAACCTGAAGCACTACCTGAAGACGAACAAATTTAGTGTCGTCATAACATCCCATGCATTTGTAATCATTTTTTAGTTATGCGCATTATAATTGGAGGACTTGTAAACTGACTTGTTCCACTAATAATTGGAGTACCCAATGTAGCATTTCCTTGACTACATAATAGAAGCTTTTAACTACATCTTCCAACATTCTTACTCCTCCTACTCCTGTCATCAATAGAAGCTGATGCCAGCAGTCCTTGAACCGTACCGTGATCTCTACTATCTTCAGGCTATACACTTAACACGATACGCACAAATTCAGTTCACGATTATATTTGTAGGAGTAAATATGACGTTCTTCCCGCAGCACTTTTTTTGGCTTTTCACGGATGCCCCCGAGTTATTTCTGACTACTCTGATGTATACACAAAGTGAAACATCATTGTATTTATAGGCTCATTCAGGTAACTAACGGCAGTAATGCTGACACTTTTCTTAATTTGAGAAGCATTTGCATCCAAAGAAGAAATCTCAGTAGTGTAGGTAACTGTGACTAATCTAGAATAATTACATGGATGCAGTCAACCATATCCTATGTTTGAGAGGTGTACTTAATGCAAATTTAAGATAAGAAAGGAAGGAATCAAAACCTCTTCAACTGGTTTAAAGCCAACACCATAACCATTATGTCTTTTTCAATATGTGAGATGTTAATAAAAAATTACATTATCAAAGTTAAATCAGAGGTGAAAATCCTGTATATCTCTATGGCATATCCATTTCAACGAGGCTTCACAGTGCAGTATCACGTATTATGAAAGAACTTTTACATTTTCATGATCACCCATTCATCATCCTTTTTTGATAAATTTTCTAGTTCTCTATATTATTTCTCTCATATTGACAACTAAACTGACTCATAAACGTAAAATAGGTGCATAAGAAGTAGAAACAATTTAAATCATTCTACCAGCCATCATTCTAATCTTAATTACCCTACCATCATTATGAATGTTTTACATAATAAATGAAATTAATAACCCTTCCCTAACCGTAGAAGCTATAGGCCATCAATGATACTGAAGCTAGAAATACACAGATTATGAAAACTTAAGTGTTGACTTCTGTATACTACCCACACCAGGTCTGAAAACCAGAATTGTGACTACTAGAAGTAGACAACTGAGTAGGTCTACTTGCAGGGATAACAGTTCATACATAATTTCATCTGAACATGTTTTACACTCATGAGCTGTTTTTTCTTTAGACCTAAAAACAAATGCTATCCAGGGACGCTTAAATGAAAGAACCCTGATATTGACAATCAGGCCTCTATTGTGAGCAATGCTCAGAAATTTGTGGGTTAAAGCATAGTTTTATGCCTATCATCACTGTGTCCACCCCACTAAAATATTTTGAGAAATAATCTCTGTTCATACTATAGATTCATGGAGACGCTAAATAGCATTACCCTTTCAAGTTGAAGACTGGCAGTTTAAACCTCCTGTTAATGATATGCCACAACTACGTACACCAACATGATTTATTATTATTATATCAATATTTTTAGTTTTATTATATTTTAAGTAAAAATGTGAATATGTATTTATATATGAAGCCAAGAAGTAAAATGAATTAAAATACCATAATACTCCACCCCTTGAGAAGCAAAGTGAATGAAAAATCTATTTGCTTTGCCTAATGTTATTTTAATTATTAGGTTTCCAAGTATTTTATTCACCACACCCAAGAGAGTGATTAACAAATGTATAATTTCTCTTCAACAATGAGTAGTTTAACTCATGTCAAAACAAATAATGCCCATCAAGAACTATAAAGAACAAACTTGAAAATTAATGCTTACATTACTTATTCATCAGCTGGACAAACTTACTAGCTGTCTTACCACATCCATTTACAATTCTGACGCCGCTTTCAATACATTTGGAAATAGCCATCTCTTTGTGAGCAGGAGCTGTAATAAGCAGCTTCTGTCATAAAACAAAATCATCTCTATCCAACTTTCTACCACAAGGAACATTAAACCTTCTTATCCCTGTGCTAATAATTATTGAAACTATTAGGTTACTTATCCAACCGATAGTTCTAGCCATACGACTACTTGCTAATATCACAGCTGGCCATGTATTTATTTACTTAATTGGAGGGGCAGTCCTGGCCCTAATAAGTAGTAGCCTTTATGAAATTTGTTATTCTAATTCTACTCACTTTACTTGAATTTGCAGTGTTATTTGCAGTATTATTCGACATTACACATTCACGCTGTTAGTAAGCCTCTACTTCCAAAATGACCCACCAGACCCATGCATATTACATAGTAAATCCCAGCCCCCGACCTCTTACAGGGGCCTCTTCACCTCTTCTCATAGTCTCACATGTGATTCCATTTAAACTCAGTGTTTTTTATTATACTTGTGCTTATGACGAGATATCATCTGAGAAGGCACTTTATTTATTACTTTAGAAGCTCTCTTTTCTCATCCACTTCTTAAAAACTGTAATCACTCAGGTCTTGCCCCTACACTTGTACTAGGCAGTTGCTGACTACCGACGGGCATTTGCTCCGTAATGCAGTAGAAGTAAGTACCACTTCCCAACATCTCTGTCTTACTGTCCTCTGGAGTGTGTATTCCTTGAGCTCACCACAGCCTGGTAGATGGAAACTTTAAGAATATACTTCAAAAGCTTTTATTGCAATCTGTTTAGGAGTTTACTGCACACTCCTGCAAGCCTCAGAACATTACAAAGCACCTTTTACAGTCTCAGATGGAGTATACAGATCAACATTCTTCATAGCTACAGGCTTCCATGGCCTATGCATGATCATTGGCTCTTGTTTCCTAATTATCTGCTTTTTACACGAACTAAAATTTCACTGTATCTCTGATCATCGTTCCGGCTTTGAAGCTGCTGCGTGATATTGACACTTGTTAGATGTATTATGGCTGTTCCTGTGCATCGCCACGTATTGATGAGGGTCTTATTCTTTTAGTAGTAATTACTAAAATTGACTTCCAGTCAAATAGTTTTGGTAGAATCAGAAAAAGAATAATCAACTTTATATTATTAGCATTATTTATGCATATATTACTAGTTTCATTACTTGTGTTTATTACATTCTGACTTCCTGAAGTAAACACACAGAAAAATCAAGTCTGTATGAATGTCTGGCCCTATAGGATCACGACG
Organism: Balaenoptera musculus; assembly: GCF_009873245.2. NCBI lineage: Eukaryota > Metazoa > Chordata > Mammalia > Artiodactyla > Balaenopteridae > Balaenoptera > Balaenoptera musculus. The sequence continues at coordinate 22,648 of NC_045790.1, read as the reverse complement.
CCTATCTTATTCCATAAAATTTTTAAAAGTGGCCGTTATTTTTCTCCTCTTTGATGTTGAAATTGCCCTCCCTTTGCCTCTGCCTGTAGCATCCCAAAGAAAAAAATCTAATAACCACACTAATTATAGCTCTAATCCTAATTTCACTGTTAGCAATAAGTGTAGCCTACAAGTGAACACAAAAGAGGTTAGAGGGTTCCAAATATGATAATTAGTTTAAATTAAAACATACAATTTTGGGTCATTACATTTGATTAAATTTATAGTTACTAAATTCCTTTAGTATACATAAATATTATTCTGTCATTTCAGTTTCCCTCTTAGGGCTATTAATGTACTGATTCTAGTTAACATCCTTCCTACTATGCCTAGAGGGAATAATATTATCCTCATTCATTATAGCAACTCTAATAATTCTTTTTTTTTAAAATTTATTTATTTATTTATTTATTTATTTATTTATGGCTGTGTTGGGTCTTCGTTTCTGTGCAAGGGCTTTCTCTAGTTGCGGCAAGCGGGGGCCACTCTTCATCGCGGTGTGCGGGCCTCTCACTATCGCGGCCTCTCTTGTTGGGAGCACAGGCTCCAGACGCGCAGGCTCAGTAATTGTGGCTCACGGGCCCAGTTGCTCCGCGGCATGTGTGATCTTCCCAGACCAGGGCTCGAACCCACGTCCCCTGCATTGGCAGGCAGATTCTCAACCACTGCGCCACCAGGGAAGCCCCTCTAATAATTCTTAACACTTATTTTACTCAAGCTAGCTTAATATCCATCATCTTAGTAGTAGTTTTGTAGTTTGTGAGACTGCAGTAGTTTTATCCCTTTCAGTAATAGTATCAAACACCTATGGCATAGGGGCAGGACAGGAATAAAGATGCAGATGTAGAGAATGGACTTGAGGACACGGGGAGGAGGAAGGGTAATCTGGGACGAAGTGAGAGAGTGGCATGTGCATATATACACCACCAAATGTAAAATAGATAGCTAGTGGGAAGCAGCCGCATAGCACAGGTAAATCAGCTCGGTGCTTTGTGACCACCTAGAGGGGTGGGATAGGGAAGGTGGGAGGGAGAGGCCAGAGGGAGGAGATATGGGGATATATGTATACATATAGCTGATTCACTTTGTTATACAGCAGAAACTAACACAACATTGTAAAGCAATTATACTCCAATAAAGATGTTAAAAAAAAACACCTATGGCATCAATTATGTATACAATCTCAACCTTTCTCAATTTAAAAAATTATTATTCAAGCTATTATATTAATACCACTAGCATAATTGTCCAGAAATAATACAATTTGAATTAATACAACTTACAATTTGGCAATTAGTTTTATTATCCTATTTCTTTTTAACCAATTTAATGACAATAGCCTTAACTTTTCATTACCTTCTTTGACTGTCGGCATCTTTACTACCTCTAAAAATATGACTCATTACTAATACTCATCAGCTCATTCCATCTATCTAAAGACTTAACTACTTTTTAATAATTCAGTACTGAGCTCAAACATTATCTAAGTCTTCATCCAGTGTTTTCATTTGATTATCATGCAGGTTAGCTTTTATAGTAAAAATACCCCCGTATGGGTTAGAGCTCTGATTGCCAAAAGTGCATGTAGAAGCTTCCATTGAGAAATCTATAGTTCTTTCAGGTGTGCTACTGCAATTGGTGCATGAGATATACCATGAATTACAATAATTCTAAACCCATTAACATACTACACAGTGTACCTAATGCTTATATAATTTTTATGAGGAATAATTATAACCAGCTCAATTCGTGTGTTCCTAATAGACTTACAATTATTCATCACATACTCCTTCACTGGTCAAGGGCACTTGGCATTATATTATCCTCATCCAAACACCCTGAAGTTATATAGGGACTACCACTCTCTAATAATTGCCCATGGACTCACATCATGGATAATAAATATCTTGCCTGGAAAACGTTTGACATCTTTGCCTATGCTTGTTGACAAATCATACATCTCATCTGGAGAAAGGTCTATTCAAGTCCTTTATTCATTTAAAATATGGGCTTGTTTGTCTTTCTGTTGATCAGTTGTAACAGTTCTTGATATATTCTGGATAACAGAGTTTTATCACATATATAATGTGTCAGTATTTTCTATTTTTATTTTCTATTTTCTTTACACTTTATAGATAGTGTCTTTTGATGCACAAAAGTTTTTAATTTTGAGGAATTGCATTTATTTTTCCTTTCATTGATTGTCTCTTGGTGTCAGATCTAAGAAACCATAGCGAAACCCAAGGTCCTGAAGACTTACAGTCTTGTTTTCTTTGAGATTTGATATAGTTATTCCTCGGTATTCCTTGAGGAATGGTTCCAGATGTGCCCCGTGGATACCAAATCCACAGACGTTCATGTCTGTTACATAAAATGGTGTAGTATTTGCATGTATCGTATGCGCACATTCTCCTGTATACTTTAAATTATCTCTAGATTAGTCATAATACCTAATATAATGTAGATGCTATCTAAAGAACTAACTGGAAGTGAAATTCAATATTTACACTTTGGAACCTTTGGAATTGTTTTCTGCAATATTTTATATCCGTAATTGTTTGAATTCATGGTTGTAGAACCCACGCATATGAAGGGCTGATTGACTTTTATTTATTTTGAGTTAAGTTTCTTTGTGGTGTGAGGTCTAAGGGTCAAATTTCATTCCTGTGCACGTGGATAGTCAGTTGCCTAGCACCATTTGTTGAAAAGACCATTCTTTCCTTAATTGAATGTTGTCTGACTATGTCAAAAATTATTTTATTCTAGCAGGATGGGTTTATTTTGGGGTTGTTCATCCAGTTTCATTTATATGTGTATCTTTTTGCTAGTATCACAATGTTTCATTTACTGTTGCTTTGTACTGAGATTTTAAATTGGCAAATGTGTGCCTCCAACTTTGATTTTATTTTTCAAGTTTGTTTTTGCTTTTTAAGGGTCCCTAAAAAACCCATATGAATGTCATAATCAGCTTGTGTATTGCTTCCCAAATTTTCACTGAGATCACATTGACTCTAGATCTCTTTGTGCTTTATTGCCATATTAACAATATTAAGTTTTCCCATCACCATGGGATGTCTTCATATCTATTTAGGTTTTCTTTCATTTATTTCAGCCATGTTTTTTCATTTTCTGTGTACCAGTCTTGCACCTTGATTAAAGCTATTCCTAAATATTCTAATCATGTTGACATTATTTAAAATGGAGCTCCCTTCTTAAATTCCTTTTGAGTTTATTAACTGGTAGTTTATAAAAGTAAGTAGACAGAAACTAACACACCATTGTAAAGCAATTATACTCCAATAAAGATGTTAAAAAAAAAAAAAAGTAAGTAGACGGACTTCCCTGGTGGTCCAGTGGTAAAGAATCCGCCTTGCAATTCAGGAGACGCTGGTTCGATCCCTGGTCAGGGAGCTAAGATCCCACATGCCGTGGGGCAACTAAGCCCGCGCCACAACTGCTGAGCTCTCTTGCCTCAGCTAGAGAGTCTGCGTGCTGCAAACTCCAGAGCCCACGCGCTCTGGAGCCCGTGTGCCACAACTAGAGACAGAAAACCCGCATGCCACAACTACAGACAAGGCTGTGCACTATAATGAAGGTACCGTGTACTGCAACTAAGACCCGACGCAGCCAAAAATAAATAAATAATAAATAAATCTTTTAAAAAAAAGTAAATAGATTTTTGTGTATTGATATTTTGTCTTGTTAATTTGTGAATTAGTTGGCTAGCTGAAATTATTTATGCTTTAAACTTGTATACATACAGATGATGTCAACTGTATTGTGAAAAGGCTTGGTTTTAATCTCTACTTTCGTATCTGGATGCCTTTTATGTCTTTCCTCATGGATTTGGGTAGAACTTCCAGTAAAACATTGAGGAACAGTGGTTAAATGCACCATCCTGACCTTGTTTCTGATGTTCAGAAGTAAACCTTTCAGTCTTCAATAATGAGCATGACATTTGCTGCATGGTTTGCACAATGCTCTGCATCAGAGTGAAAAAATTTGCTTTTACTCCTACTTTTGTGAGTGTTTATGTCATAAAATAGGACTGGAATTTGTTTAGAGCTTTTTCTTCATCTAGTGATATAATCATGTTTTTTAAAAAAATATTTATTTATTTGGTTGCACTGGGTCTTAGTTGCGGCAGGCGGGCTTCTTAGTTGCGGCTTGTGGGCTCCTTAGTTTTGGCTCTCCGGCTCCTTAGTTGCGGGAGGCAGGCTCCTTAGTTGCGGCTTGACAACTCCTTAGTTGTGGACCATGGGCTCTTTAGTTGTGGCATGTGAACTCTTAGTTGCACATGCATGTGGGATCTAGTTCCCTGACCAGGGATTGAACCCAGGCCCCCTGCATTGGAAGTGTGGAGTCTTATACACTGTGCCACCAGGGAAGTCCCTAATCATGTGTTTTTACTTCTCACAATTATTGTCATGTATTACATTGGTTGGTTCTATTTATAATTTATTACATTGCTTGGTTTAAATGTTAATGATGTGGAATTTCTGGTGTAGAGACGTTTGTTAGTGGTGCAAAATCTTTTCAATGGGGTGTTGTTTCATACTACTGTTGTGGAAGATTCTTACGTCTACTTTTGAAGTTTTATTGCTCTTTTTTGTTTTTGTTATATACTTATGTGATTTGGTTACATTGTGGATGCCGTAGGTGGTTCAGAGAACTAAGACTATGGCTGCAGGTAGTGTGGGAGCAGACCGGCTGTAATAAGGTTAGGGTTTATGGCTATAGTATGTGGCTGAAGGTTTTGGTTGGGCAATAGGAAGATGAGGGAATAGGGGTTGAGGTTTGGGGTTAATGTTTAGAGGCACTCTTTAGGGATGAGGCTTAGGGGTTGGGGTTTAGGTTTAGGGTTAGGGTGAGTGTGAGGGTTAGGGTTAGGGTTAGGTTAGGGGTAGCTTCTGTATGGATGTATTGTTAGGGCCCATGCCAGCTCACTTCAAAATATCTCTTAATGACATATTGATTATTCTAAATTAATGTTACTGAAGAAAAGACCCATGCGAGACAGACACTTTCCACCTCCTGTTCGTCTCCTTGATAGCAGGGAATAAATCTCTCCTGCAGTAGGTACACACCTGGGGCTGAGGTCTGAGGGCTCAGGGCTGCAGGTTTGCTGGCTCCTGCAATTCAGTTCATTCTGGGAACCTTGTGTCGTGACTACTGAGGTGCCAGTTAGCTTTGTGACAGCCAAAGCCAGCTCCTCTCTCTGCCTGTTTCTGAGAAAAGGCCTGAGTCTGAGCCGCTCTAGATTCTCTGGATTTCTTGGCATATGGACTGACCCACACCCTCTCATCCTGCTTAGCCCTCATCCAGAAAATAAACAACGCACACACACCCCCTTCCCAGTACCCAACAAACAAGCAGATATCCAGCTGCTCTCCTTCTACCTCAGCCTCTCCAGAGGGTCACTCTCTTAGAAATATCTTAAGCTCAATGCCATACTGGTGTCTCCCTTTCTCTGGCCATCCCCCCATCCACCGACCGCCATGGAAGATGTCCATCCTCTGCTGGAAGGGGAATGACGTTGTTGTCAAGGGCAGAGTGTGGAGAGTGAGAGAATTCTGTACAAACAGACTTTGTGCAACATAATTCTCATCCACCTTAGCCTCCCCACATAGTGTATTTCCTTTTCCGCAATCACCTCTCTTTGTTCAACCCAACAGAAAAGCATTTAGGTTTTGCCACTTCTCTGGGTCTTTCTTCATTTCCTTAGGAGGGCGCCCTGGGTCACGTAAAACTCATGGGAAATAAATGTGGATGCTTCTCTCCTGTGAATCTGTCTCGTGTCCATTTAATTCTCAGGACCAGGTGTCAACCCTAAGAGGATGAAAGTATGATTTTGTCTTGGCGACATCTTTCTTGTCGACATCATTGAATTCTGCCTCCTTCTTTGGCTTGATTCCTCAGTATGCTGACATACTCTCAGCTACCATCTTCAGAAACTCTGAAAACGAAACACATTCTTACCGTATGATCCAGCCCTCGAACTCCTTGGTATCGATGGACCCAAATGAGCCAAATGCTTATATCTACACAGAAGCCTGCACCCAGACACTTAGGGCAGCTTTATCCATAACTTGCAGAACTTGGAAGCAACCAAGATGTCCCTTAGCAGGTGAATGGACACACAGACTGGACTCCATCCGTGCAACAGAATGTTCTTCAGCACTGAAAAGAAATGAGCGATATGGAGCCACGGGGAGACGGGAGGGGCACCTTAAGTGCATATCACTCACTGAAAGAAGGCAGTCCGGAAAGGTGGCATAGCTTAGGGTACCAACTACGTATGACATTCCAGAAAAGGCAAACCAAGAAAGGGTGAAAAGATCAGTGCATAGCCAGGGGTTTGTGGCAGGGTCGAGTGGTGGTGGGTGATAAACAGGTCAAGCACAGAGGATTTTTAAGGCAGTGAAGCTATACAGTGTGGTACATTCATGGTGAGATAACATTTGTCAAAACTTGTCGAATGTACAACACTAGGAGTGACACCTAATATAAACGCTGGACTCGGGTGTCCATGTGGATTCATCCATAGTAACCAACACACAGAATGTTGATAGGATAGTTGGGGAGGAGGAGGCTTTGAGCACCTGTGTGTGGGGCTGTGGGTGGGAGGGTGGGATGATGGAATAGCAACCGCAGAGCAGGGGGCATATGGCACTTCTCTGCACTCTGCCCAACTTTGCTGTGAACTCAAAACTTCTTTAAAAAATAAAGCCTATTTAAACAAACAAACATTCCAGTAGTATCCCATGGCTGCTCTCTTCAAGTCCTGTTTGTCTGGGCCACTTGAGAGTCAAACTTCAGCAGACATTGTCCTTTCAACCCGCACCCTTTTATTTATTTATTTATTTTTAACATTTATTTTATTTATTTATTTATTTATTTATTTTTGGCTGCATTGGGTCTTCGTTCCTGGGTACGGGCTTTCTCTAGTTGCAGCGAGTGGGGGCTACTCTTTGTTGCGGTGTGCAGGCTTCTTATTGTGGTAGCTTCTCTTGTTGTGGAGCATGGGCTCTAGGCGTGGGATTCAGTAGTTGTGGCTCATGGGCTCAGTAGTTGTGGCTCGTGGGATCTAGAGCGCAGGCTCAGTAGTTGTGGTGCATGGGCTTAGTTGCTCCGTGGCATGTGGGATTTTCCCGGAGCGGGGCTCGAACCCATGTCCCCTGCATTGGCAGGCGGATTCTTTTTTTTTAAATTTTTATTTATTTATTTATTTATGGCTGTGTTGGGTCTTCGTTTCTGTGTGAGGGCTTTCTCTAGTTGAGGCACTTGGGGGCCACTCTTCATCGTGGTGTGCGGGCCTCTCACTATCGCGGCCTCTCTTGTTGCGGAGCACAGGCTCCAGACGTGCAGGCTCAGTAATTGTGGCTCACGGGCCTAGTTGCTCCGCGGCATGCGGGATCTTCCCAGACCAGGGCTCGAACCTGTGTCCCCTGCATTGGCAGACAGATTCTCAACCACTGCGGCACCAGGGAAGCCCTGGCAGGTGGATTCTTAACGACTGCGCCGCCAGGGAACCCAACCTGCACGCTTTTAAAGTTTCATCTGACATCTGCTTTTTATCTCACTACACTCTTTTCTTTTTTTTAAGATAGTATTTTTTTCTTCTTTTTTATCTTTAAAATTAATTAATTAATTTATTTTTTGGCTGTGCTGTGCGGCTTGCGGGATCTTAGTTCCTCAACCAGGGATTGAACCTGGGCCCTCGCAGTGAAAGTACCGAGTCCTAACCACTGGACTGCCAGGGAATTCCCTTTTTCTCTCTCTTTTTTTAAATTGATGTACAATTGACAGGTAATATTATATTAATTTTCTGGTATACAACATAGTGATTCTATATTTTTATACATTACAAAATGATCACCAAGGTAAGTCTAGTTACCGTTCGTCACCGTACAATGTTATTACAGTATTATGGACTCTATTCCCTATTCTGTACATTACATCCCCATGACATTTGTTTTATAACTGGAATTCGGTACCTCTCAATCTTTCTCACCTTTTGCACTGATGCCCCCACCCCTCTCCCCTCTGGCAACCACCAGCATGTTCTTGGGATCTATGAGTCCATTTCTGTTATATTGTGCTTATTTACTTGTTTTGTTTTGTAGTTCCTACATATAAATGATGTCATAAGGTATTTCTCTTTCTCTGTCTGCCATATCTCACTTAGCACGATAGGTCCATTCCTGTTGTTGCAAGATATCATTTTTTTTATGGCTTAGTCATATTCCATTGTGTGTGTATATGTGTATGTATATATGTGAAAACTTCTTTATCCATTCGTCAATTGATGGACACTCTGGTGGCTTCCATGTCTTGGCTATTGTCAATAAAACTGCCATGAACATAGGGGTGGGTATATCTTTTTGAATTTGTGTTTTTGTTTCCATCAGAAAGATACCCCCAAGTGTAATTCCTGCATCATATGGTAGTTCTATTTTTAATTTCTTGAGGAACTTCTGTACTGTTTTCCATAGTGGCTGTACCAATGAACATTCCCAAGAAAATGCGTGAGGGTTCTCCACATCCTCACTAATACTTGTTATTTGTTGTCTTTTGGATGATAGCCAATTTTTTAGGTGTGAGGTAATAATCTCATTGTTCTTTTGAAGTGCGTTTCCCTGATGACAAGTGATATTGATCATAGTTTCATGTGTCTCTTGGCCATCTGTACATACTCTTTGGAAAAATGTTTGGTCCCAATTTTTAATTGAGTTTTTGGTTTTTGGAGGTTCAGTTGTGTGAGTTCTTCATCTATTTTGGATATGAACCCCTTTTCAGACATATTGTTTGCAAATATTTTCTCACATTCTGTAGGCTGCCTTTTCATTTGTGGATGGTTTCCTTTGCCATTGAAAAGCTTTAAAGTTGGATGGAGTCCCATTGGTTTATTCTGCTTTTGTTCCTCTTGCTTGGGGAGACAGATCCAGAAAATATTGCTAAGACTGATGTCAGAGAGCATACTGCTTATGTTTTCTTCGAGGAGCTTTATGGCTTCAGGTCTTACATTGAAGTACTTGATTCATTTTGAGGTTGCTTTTGTAGGTGGTATAAGAAGGGATTCCAGTTTGATTCTTGCGCATGTAGCTGTCCAGTTTTCCCACCACCATTCATTGAAGAGGCTATCTTTTCCCCATTGTATAGTCTCACCTCCTTTGTCATAGATGAATTGACCATATATGCATGTGTTTATTTTGGGGCTCTCAGTTCTGTTCCATGGATCTATGTGTATTTCTTTTGTTCCAATATCATACTGTCTTTGTTTTTCTAGATTTGTAGTATAGTTTGAAACAAGGAGTGTGATATGTCCAAGTTTGTGCTTCTTTCTTAAGATCATATTGACTATTCAGGTTCTTTTGTGTTTCCTTACACATATTAGAATTCTTTGTTCCAGATCTCCATAAAATTCCATTGGTATTTTGATAGGAATGGCATCAAATCTCTAGATTGCTCTGGGCTGTGGAATCATTTTAACAATATGAATTCTTCCAATCCATGAACACGTTATACGTGTCCATTTGTTTGTGTCTTCTCCAGTTTCTTTCATCAGTGTCTTCCAGTTTTCTGAGTACAGATCTTTTACCTCCTGGGTTAGGTGTATTCCTAGGTATTTCATTTTTGTTAATGTCGTTGTCAGTGGGGTTGTTTTCTTAATTTCTCATTCTGATCATTTGTTGCCAGTGTATAGAGATGCAACCGATTTCTGTAGATTAATTTTGTATCCTGCAACTTAACTGAATTTTCCAATGAATTCTGTTTGTTTTGGGGGTCATCTTAAGGATTTTCTATATAAAACATCATGTCGGGACTTCCCTGGTGGCACAGTGGTTAACACTCTGCACTCCCAATGCAGGGGGCCTGGGTTCGATCCCTGGTCAGGGAACTAGATCCCACATGCATGCCACAACTAAGAGTTCACATGCCAAAACTAAGGAGCCTGCATGCCACAACTAAGGAGCTCACCTGCCACAACTAAGACCTAGCACAACCAGAATAAATAAATAAATAAATGAAATATAAAACATCATGTCATCTACAAACAGTGACAGTTTTACTTTTTCCTCTGCCATTGGATTCCTTGTATTTCTTTTTCTCATCTAATTACTATGTCTAGGACTTCCTAGACCATGTTGAATGAAAGTGGTGAGAGTGGTCAGGGTTAGAGTTAGGTTTAAGCACAATTCGCCCTCTTCCCCTTCCTCCCTCTCCATCTCTCTGAGGCCTCCAGGAAGGACAGGACTAGTCCAGGGTCACACATGACTCAGGGAGTTGAACTGGACCACTGTTTCTCTGCCCCCCAGTCCTGGGCATAGTTTTGTGTACTATCTGTGTACCTTCTTTGACCAGGTGTCCATTTAGAGCTTTCCCTATTTTTAATGGGGTTGTGTTAGAGTTCTTTGTATATTTTGAGACAAATCCTTTATTAGATATGTATTTGCAAATATTTTTTTCCTAGTTGTGTTGTGTCTTTTAATTTTCTGAATGAGGTTTTTCACACAGTAGAAATCTTTAATTTTATAAAGTCCACAGAATGCCTTGTTTTTCTTTCTGGATTGCTTTTTTGTGTTGTGTGTTAAAACCACAAAGCTTGTGATCTACATGACCAAACCCAAGCTCATGTCAATTTTCTTTTATGTTTTCTTCTATATTTTTGATTAGTTTTGCATTTAAAACTTGTCTGTGAATAATTTTCAGTGAATTTGGTGTAAGTTGTAAAGCTTGTGCCTACATTCATTTCATTCCATACGGTTTCCAGTTCATTGTTCCTTAACTACTTTGGAGAAGTTATGGGATACTGTCTTCATTTCAGTTTGAATTTCCACAATTTAATGGGTTTAGCAGTTCTGCCAGCAGGAGGCGCTGTCCCCAGTGACCGGTGAGGGAGGCACCGCCTGCACTTCCCGCACGGACCACAGGGTGGCGCTGAGCCCCCCCCTCTGACCTACAGCGCATGCGCGTTCCCCGCGGACTCGGCTCTGAGCGCAGCTGAGAGGAGTTGTAGCTTCTCAGGCACCGCCGGGGCTGCGGCTGGGGCGCTGGGCTCGGCTTCTCTGCTGACAGGAGCTCGGTCTCCTCAGGACTCGCTGGGGTTTCGGCTTCAGGACAACGTGGGGCTGCGTCCACGCGGACGGGAGCTGGGTTTCCTGAGGACGCAGGCGACGCGGGGAGGAAAAGGTGAGGAAAATTGGGGAAAAGTGGGGAGAAGCTTCCTGGGGGCGACTGACGGCTGAGGGGGCCCGTCTTCGTGCGACTCGGAAGGGCTTGGTGTGCAAAGCTGGGTTTTCGGTCGGGCTGGTGTGAGGTGGAGCCGCGTGGGTTATGGGGTGTGCAGTCTTCCCCGCACCGTTTACCGTGGGGCTGCCCTTCCCCTCGGTGTGTCCGTGGCCCCCTTGTCGTGAATTAACGGACCCCGCCCGTGCGGGGTGGATTCTGGGCTCTCCGTCCCGTCCCTCTGGTCTGTGCGCCTGTTTTGAGCCAGTTCCGCACTGTTTTGGTGGCTGTAGCCTCGCCATGTAGTGTGAAGTCAGGGAGGGAGGTGCCTCCGGCCTGTGCTCCTTCCTCAGGGTCGCCTTGACTCTTCCGGGTCCTTTGTGGTTCCACACACACCTTAGGAGGATTTGCTCCATTTCTGTGAAAAACACCGTTGGAATTTCAGGAGCGCCTGCATTCACTGTGTGCACCGCTTTGGGTAGAAAGGACATTTTAGCAACAGTAATTCTTGCATTCCATGAGCACGGGGTATCTTGCCATTGATTTGTGTCTTCTTCAGTTTCTTCATCAATGTCTTAAAGTTTTCAGGTCTTTCACATCCTCTGTTAAATTTATTCCTTGGTATTTTGTTCTTTTTGATGCAATTGTAAATAGGGTTTTTTTCTCTTTCTGATGGTTCATTATTAGTGTTTAGAAATGCAGTTGAGTTGTGTGTACTGATTTTGCGTCTTTACTGAATTCATTTATTATTTCTGATAGTTTTTTGGTGGAATGATGTGGAAAATTGTAATTCCAAAATCCCGCTGTTTCTACCACATCCAGGTCATCCACAACAGGGAAGAAAGGGAAGTCCTTTATATTGGGAAGTCCTCATACAGTCTTTCCACAATGCCTGTAAATGACATGTGGACTTGGGGTGAACTGGGTCTGGGTAAGGCTTGGCCTCTATGGAAGTTTGATGTTTCCTCTGCCTTTCTGGCATGGTTTTGACATGGTGTTTTGAAAAGTAATTGACTTTCCAGTAATTTCAAACGTACAGACAACTTTACATACATAAAAGCAAGTCTTGTATCTTGATTAAATATATTCCTGAATATTAATGTTGACATTATTTAAAACGGAATTGTTTTCATAACTTCTTTTTCAGATTATTTATTGCTAATATATGTGTATAAGATAGATTTTTGTGAATTGATTTTTTTTTCCTATAAGTTTGCTGAATTATTGACTAGTCAAATAATTTTTTGTTGTTATAGGAAGTTTTATATATAAGATGGTGTGATCTGTGAATAGACACAGTTTTAATTTTTCCATTCACATATGGATGCCTTTTATTTCTTTCCTCAAAACTCTGGGTAGAACTTCCAGTACACTATTATCAGTGGTGGAGGCCAGCTTCCTGGCCTTGTTCCTGATTTCAGGAGTAAATCTTTCAGTTTTTAACATTGAGCATGATGTTTGCTGTGGCTTTGTATACTACTCCTTTTCGTTTTGAACAAACTTCCTTTTATTCCTCCTTTCTTGAGTGTTTGTATCATGAAATATCACTAGATTTTGATTATAGCTTTTTCTGCAATAATTGATATGATCATGTGTCTTTACTTCACATCTTTATAGTTCTTCAATACATTGCTTAGTTTTAATATGTTGAACAACCTGACATTTCCGGTGTAGAGATACTTGCTTATGGCATCATCCATTTAATGTTCTGTTGGTTTCATGTTGTTCTAATTTTGTGGCGGAGTCTTGCATTCATATTTGTAAGGTATACTGGTGTACTTTTCTTTTTCATGATGTATTTGTGTGACTTGATTAGATGTGGCTTGGTGTTGGTGGTTTGAAGGGTCAGCATTAGGGCTGGGACTGGGTTATGGTTGCCCCTAAGTGACCCCGCCTGTCGCAGAGCAGGCCGCCCGCCTCTGACCGCCGCGTCCCCCCACCAGCTCCGGCCCGGCCCTCTGGAGACTCCTCACTCCCCGGAGGGCAGGGCTGACCGCCCCTCGGCCTCCCTCCCGCCTCTGCCTGTCCGTCCGTCCTCCCTGAGTCAGGACACCGCTTCCTCCGTGAGGCTCCCGGATTCCGGCCTGGGGCCCCGCCCCCCCACGCCCCCACGAGCTGTGTCGACCACCAGGATTGTCACCTCAAGAGGCCCTGGAAGACGGACTCCCCGGGACCTCAGAATGGGACTTTGTGTGCAGATGGGTCACTGCAGAGCTGCCCGGGGTGAGACGAGGTCACTGGCCTGTGTGCGGGCGTCCTCATGGGGGGCATTTGGACCCCGACACACGGGGGAGAAGGCGATGTGACGGCAGAGACAGAGATGGGGCTGGGAGTGGCCTGGGACCGACTGACCCCAGAACCCGCGGAGGAGCGGCCCCCAGCTACTTGGCCTCGGGCTCCAGGCCTGAGAGGAAGCGTCCCCTGTCCCAACCCCGGCCCCCGTCTGGCGTTCTGTGCCGGGGCCGCAGGAATCCCACACCCCGCCTGCGGGGGGCGGCGCGGTGCTTGCTGACACCCAGGACCGTCACCGGCCGCCTCCCCTCTGGGCATGACGCCCACTCCTCCTCGGGGAGGGACCCAGGGCCCAGGACCCCCGTCCCACATGTCCCTGTCACGGCGACCTCCCCCCCTCCCCCACCCACCCCTGGGGAATCTCAGGCCCCAGAAAGGAGCCGCAGCGGCGTGGTGACCTTGGCGAGTGGCCGCAGGCCACCGCACCGATCCCCAGACCTGAGTGTGGCCATCTGAGAAGGGACCCACCAGCCCCCCGACCCAGGCGCCCCGTTTCACAGGGCAGGTCCTCGTGCCGAGTCTCTGGAGGGGGCTGTTGAGCAGGGGTGACTGAGGCCTGTGAACATGTGGGCCGGAGAGATCCTCCCCAGGAGCCCAGGCGCAGTGAGCCCAGGACGCGTCCATCCCTCCCCTGCTGTACCCCACGGGGTGAGGAGAAAGCCCCAGTGACCCCCCAAGAAGACACATGACACCCAAGGACTACACCATCCACAGACCAGGGACTGAGTGTCCCCCTCATTCCCTGAGAGTGAACGATGTCTTCTCCGGGGCCACCAGACTGGCCCATGTGCCCCAAGCACCCAGCTTCAGTGAACCAGCCACACAGAAAACCCCTTCCAGGGTCCCCTGTGTTAACAGATGCAGCCTTCGGGGGAGGGGGCCGGCCCGAGCGAGGATGCAGTGCTCCAGCGCCGGACACTCACTGCCCGTCGCCCTGCCCATCCCCCGTCCCTCTCCTGCTCCCTGTGGCCTCACCCCCTCAGGAACCCTCCTCTCCAGGCTCCGAACACCCACATTTCCCACCTCCACCCCATCACTCTCCACTTCAACTTGCCTGTTTCCCCGCCAGGTGAAGAGGAGGGCGAACGTCCCGCACTGGTGTTTTCAGCAGTGTAGACGGGGCTTCCTTTCCCTTCCCGGCTGGGGTCTGGCGGGACACCAGGTGGCCTCCAGCGGTGCGGGGCTAGGCGCCGCCCTGCAGGGAGCAGCCCTGATCCCGCGCCTACAGCGCCGCCTGCTGGTCTCTCCGTCCTGCCATCGGGCACAGTCTTCACCTTCCCGGCTGCCTCGGATGGTCCGGATGGTCCCTCTCCACACCGTCCGGCGATCAACCCCTCCTCCCCACCGCCATCATCCCGCACTCCACACCCCTCGTCCAGCCTCGGGGATGACCCAGGACCCTTCCTGGGCTCCCCGGCTGCCCACCCTTGGTCTGTGTCCTCAGTCCACCTGTGCAGGCAGGTGAGGGTTGCCTCCAGAGACTCCCAGCGCTTCACCCCTACATCCTCCCCGGGGTCGGCCCACGTCCTGTCGGGATGTTCCACCCTCACCAAGCCCCCGACTACATGGCAAGGGCAGACATCAGGCCT
Organism: Balaenoptera musculus; assembly: GCF_009873245.2. NCBI lineage: Eukaryota > Metazoa > Chordata > Mammalia > Artiodactyla > Balaenopteridae > Balaenoptera > Balaenoptera musculus. The sequence continues at coordinate 7,499 of NC_045790.1, read as the reverse complement.
GCTGCGTGCACTGCTGTGCGTCCTGCTGTATACACAGGCATGACCCTGCCCCAGGGGGCAGGAAAGGCAGCCTTACCTCGGGACGTGGGGAGAGGGGCTGCCCACAGGGCGGACGTCAGCTCTCGGCTCACCAGGCAAAGGCAGCCGGGTTCTCGCTCCTCGGACCCTTTCTCACCGAGCCTGACCATGACCCAGCTTTGTTCCCACCCCCGTCGTCCCTCCATTGGCCTCGCTCTTGGGAGCAGAGCAGGACAGTGTGGTCTGTGGTTACAGGCTGAGACACACAGACTCTTGCTGACCCACATGCACCCATGCTGACCACACGGAAAGGACACTGTACCAGGGCCTGTGCGGTGTGGGTTCACCTGCCCACAGAGAGGCCGGGCCTCTGTCCTGGCTCTAGGAGGTCACCTTGAGTCTGACGGGAGTGTCCGTCCTCCATGGGCCTCACTCCAGGCTGGTCTGTGCTGACGGCATGATGCATGGTGGGACTTCCTGAGTCCCCCCGGGGTCTGGAGGCCAAGGTCAGGCACATGGCGGTGCCCACATTGACGTGACAGACCCCAATAAACCCTGCACTTCAGGACTCAGGTGGGCTTCCCTGGGCTGCCACAGCCGAGGAGGCTGGACCCTGCTGGCCCCTCTTTCCTCGCTGATTTTAAGTTGCATCCTTCACCATAATAAACCCTGAGCATAACAGCTTCAGGGATTTCTGGAAGCAGCCTCCAAGAAAAAAGAAGCCGGGGAGGGGGTCTCTGGTCCCTGACTCTGCAGATGGGGTCAGAAGTCTGTGGGGAGGATCTTGGGGCCCTGGAATCTGAAGGACCCCCCTACCAGGGGAGGGTAGGAGACCCCGGGTGGAAGTTAAGCTGAGTCCAAGGCCCTCCTGGGTAGGAGGAATCCTAGCCCCCATGGATCCCGAAGAGGCCGGCTCCCTCCTCCCCTCAGCCCCCAGGCCTGGTCCCTGCTCTTGAGAAATTCCCTAGGGTGGGGTCCTGGTGCTGGAGGTGCCCCGATGCTGTGGCCTCCTGAGCCTCCAGTGAGGATAATGGGATAGGGGGAAGCCTTGTTCACAGAAAGGGAGCTTCTGCCAGAACAGAGCCTGGGTCTGCTGCCCCCGACCCCAGGTGCACTGGGGCAAGAATGTGAGAGCGAGGCTCCTTCCCCTCCCGAGACACCCAGGACACATGGGCGCTGGTCACTGGACTCCCACACAATATTAAAATCTCCCACGTAGGCCTGTTGGGTGAGAGACACTATTTAAAGACTATTAATGGGGTCGGGGGGCCCAGGGGGTGAGGCTGATGTGGGGAGAGTTGGAAAATCACCCAAAGATGCGCTCTCCCTGCAGTGACCCCCCAGGTGAGCCCAAGTGGAGGTGGACCCCTCAAGTCAGAGCCCACATCCTGGGTCTTTGGGAGCCAAAGAGCCAAGCACCCTCAGTCTTTGCCTTCACCTGCTGCAGTTAGGGCCTGCCCTGTCTGCTTCATGGTCAAATTCTCACCCCTCCCAGAAGCCCTCTTGGGGGGTTAATGGGATGGGGGTGTCCATGGCAGGACTGGAGGGTCTGTGGTGGGCTGGAGGCCACGTCGCAGGCAGGAGGGCTCCCACCCATCCTGCCGGTCCCCACCTCCTGGTCACAGGCCCGCACAGAGTCCACCAGGCTGTGGATGTGGTAGAAGGTGCAGAGGTCCGGGGACTGGTCCAGCCCATGCAGGTGTCTGACCACCGAGCAGTCAGTGTGGAGTGTTCACAGGGAGCCCTGGCCGTGCTCGCACCCTCCTGGGAAGGACACGTCAGGGTGGTCCCTGGAATGACCGGGAGGTCAGCCAGAAGCGCCCCCCACCCAACCTCACTGTTACCACAAGAAACAAGAGACAACTCCGTGCAGATAGACAGAACATCACCAGCCTGATGCTGTCCTGAGGAAGGTCGGCTGGCATCTGGGACCTGGATGCTATAGTGGGTTGAATGGGGGCCCCCCAAAAGTTATGTCCACGTCATGCCCCCCAGAATCTGAGAATGGAACCTTATTTGGAAGTAGAGTCTTTGCAGGTGTAATTAGTTACGGATCTGGAGATGAGGTCATCCTGGATCAGGGTGGCCCTAAATCAGTGACAGTGCCCTTCTAAGAGACAAGCGGAGAGACACAGACACACAGGAGACACCGTGTGAAGACGGAGGTAGAGATGGGAGGGATGCGGCCACAAGCCCAGGGACGCCTGGAGCCCCCAGGAGCTGGAAGAGGCAGGCAGGACCCTCCCCTGGAGCCTCCAGAGGGAGAGCGGCCCTGGGACACCTTGACCTCAGACAGCTGGTCTCCAGGACTGAGAGAGGACAGGTTTCTGTTGCTCTGAGCCTCCGTTTGTGGTCGTTTATCACAGCTGCCCCGGGAAGCTAATGCAGCTGGTGAGCAGCTCCCTGCCCTGATCTAAACCCTCCCGCCTCCCATTAGGGGCAGCCCCCTGCGCCTGTGCTGTTTGCACAAACCATGTGGCTCATGCTGAACCCCGGCTCCCCTTCTGGGCACTGGCATTTTGGAGGGTGAGGGCAGAGAACACCACGTGACCAGCCCCCAGCCGGGTGCCAAGCCTCTAGTGAGCTTCCCTGGGGGGACGGGGGTGCGGGTAACTGTCATGGTTCTGGCCTTCGTCGCTGGGGGAAGAGACACCCTAGAGACCCTCGAGAGAAGGAGGGGGCAGGAAGGGTCATGAGGTGACCGGAGCAGGGGCCCTCCCTCCCGTGCATCCCTACTGTGTGCTATGACCCATCTCAGCTGTGAGCACACAAGCCACAAGCATGTACTGGGTCCTGTGAGCCTCCCAGCCAGTCCCTGAAGGTGAGGGCGGCCCTGCAGACCCCAGCCCTTTCCTCCACGTCTAGTAGGTGGAAGACCCACTTCTCCTTACCATTCCAGAAGCGGTTCTGGAGCTGTTTGGGGAGGGGTTCTGGGGTTTTGTGGGCTGAGCCCCAGTTGCTAAATCTCCATTTCCCCACAAGAACATCCAGAGCAAGCAGTTTACCCTGTTGCCTGAATGCCCCCCACCAGTTTTCTCAGGAAAGAATCAGGGGTTTCTGTAGCAGCGTCCACAGGCAGCTCTGCATCTGGACCCACGTTCACATCTTCTGTGTAAACACCGAGAACCTTCCCTGACACGTGCCCCCTGCTGACCACCTCCACATGCCGACCACAGGCCCCAGTGTGGGCGTCAGACTGACCGCCCGTCTCAGCCTCCTCCTCTTGTTGTCAGAGCTGCTCCAGGCCCTGCTCAAAACCCGTGGACCCACCTTTCACAGGGCTGTCCTCCACCCACAACTTCGGCAGGAGTTCACCTAAGTATTGAAGTGAAAGGGTCCAGAGATAAGAAAGGAAGCTACAAACAAAAAAACAGATGGGACCAGCTGGACCAAGATGGCAACGAATGTGACCTCCAACAGACCCTGAGTCTCCTCACAGGTTGAATTGACTATATCAGCATATTAAGTGACACACCTACCGGTGGCCATGACTGGACATGAAGGACCAAAGACGGGTGAAAGGAGGTGGTACCCCACTCGCTTGGGAAAAGCCCCGCCCCTTCCCCGGAAGGCCTCTTCATCCCCATCATTAGCCGCACTCCTCCTCCCTTTGTCTTTACTCTTTCAAATTAAACCACTCTCTCCAGGTGGGAGAGAAGTTGGTCTGTGAACTTAGTTCCCGCTTCTCCATTCTTTGGCCACTGAACAGAGCCTGTGCTGTGTTGGTCTCAGCTTTGGTTTTGTTATTTGCCTACTTGAACCCACGTGGGAAAAGGAGACCTTCCCCGCTGAGGCAGAGCGCCTCGCCAGGCCAGGGTCCGAGCAGGGTCCATGTGACTTCACTTCGTAACAGTCTGTAAGGGGACTGTGGTCTCTGCCCGTGGGGTGGGGGCATGGCACACGTACAGCCACAGCACCTGCTCCGTGGACGGCACGGCCCCTCGTGGGCCTGGACCGTGTGCTCTCTTCCCCCCACGCCTGACAGCCCCTGACAGTCATGACGCGGTGACACTGGCTGCTGGGCGTCCAGTCAGGAGGGACCAGAGGCAGCACCTGGTGCCAGATCAGACGTGCCTTTTCACAGGCAGGGGACATAGGAGATATTAGGACTTTGTGTCTGGAAAACAAACCAAGCGGCTAGAAGGTGATCTGAACTGTGGACGTGAAACCCACGTGCGAGGTGAGAGCTCCCACTGGACACTGGCTCGGAAGCTTCCGCACAGGGGATGACCACACCAGTGCTTCCCGCCCGACCCCTCCAGGCCTCCCTGGCGGGCACGGCTGGACCTGCGCTCATCAGGCTCCCCGACCCGGAACCTGAAGGTCTGATGCTGGCAGGGCCTGGGGACGCGAGTGGTCACCCCACCAACGCTGCTCGGCTCCTCCTCCCCAGTGACCAGGGGAGGGAAGCCCCGTGGAGGCTGAGGCCCGGCACAGGCAAAGCTCGCACACCCCCTCCTCGGGACCCCCGGCCCCGCCCTGCTTCCTCAGCCCACCGTCTGCCCCTCCCGGTGCCCGCGTCCCACCGACCCGCATTCCTGGTGTGGACGTCCACGTACACGAGCTGCTCCGTGTCCTCTTCCCACGTGGGACACCCCCATCCCTGCTTCTCCCTAATGACGGCCTGGACCTCGAATGTTCTGGGCCGGAAGAGGGCCGAGGAGGAGGCCGGCCTCTCCCGTCTGCCTCCCGGGGGCCCAGACACAGGGCTCGGGGGCGGCTGGGCCTTGAGGTCTGGACGCTTCCAGGTGTGGGATGAACCTGCCACTGCCCGCTGGAGCTGCTCCTTCCGAGATTCAGGAAACCGGGGGACCCACCGAACGGAGCCCGTCCCCAGGCTCTGCTGCAAGTCTGCTCGGATTTGCTCTCCTGATCCTGAAGACAGACCTGCGGGAAACAGGGCCTGCGATTCCCATACTGACGGTGTTCTGTGGAATGTCCATTTTCCATTTCCCTTTCTACCCTGTTCGGAGGAAATTACTAGTCAACCCATGCTACCATCACCCCATGAGCAGACCAGGAAGCTGAGGCTCTGAGAAGCCAAGTAATCCAGCCGGAAGCACAGGTGTGGGACCACGGAGTGGGGTCTGCACCCGCCGCCCGCCCAGGGGGACTGCCCACTCCCCGCAGCTTCCACACCTGTTCCCTTCGCCCCCCTCCCGGGGCCAGCTCACAGAGCCTCCTCTTGGGGGGATTCACTTACCTTCTTCTAACAGGATCCATCTCACTATCCTGTTCTGGGATCATCCGGAAGGCTCGTCACTCTGAAGCAGGTTCAGCCTCACGTCACCAGGGCAGCTTTCCTGGATCACACTCACCACCTGCACGTCTGTTCCCAGCTCAGACCCAGAAAGGCCCCCTCGGCCCCGAGCCCCATGGCTCTGCCTGGGCTCCTTCCCACTCCTGCCTGGTCCGTCCCTCTCATGTCCCCTGCAGGGTCACCAGGAGCTCCCACCTGCCCCAGGCAGGCTGTCTGCTCTGTCCGGGGGAGGCCTCCGTGGTGTCAGGTGGAAGACACAAGAGGTACCCGTGGGGCCTCCCTCACGCATCACAGTGGCCAGCACCCGCCTACTGACCTCGTCACTCTGGATGGACGGGGGTTCACGGGACCCGCAGCATCTCCTGATTCTCATCTCATCCCAGCGCTGCCCACAGAGAAGTCGCTAAGCAACTCTGTGCCAGCTGCACAGAGAGGACGCCCATACACACGCCTCCCTCCCAGCCCCCGGGGCTCTCGTGGTCAGGCCCCTCCCAGGATACGGAGCTCACCTGAGCAGGCACCCAGCAGCCCCCGGGGCTCTCGTGGTTAGGCCCCTCCCAGGATACGGAGCTCACCTGGGCAGGCACCCAGCAGCCCCCGGGGCTCTCGTGGGCAGGCCCCTCCCAGGGTATGGAGCTCACCTGGGCAGGCACCCAGCAGCCCCCGGGGCTCTCGTGGTCAGGCCCCTCCCAGGATACGGAGCTCACCTGGGCAGGCACCTGGCAGGGCTGGGCACACAGGAACTGTGCACGTAGCCCTCATTGCAGAGCACCCCCAGCTCACCTGTTGGTCAGAGCTGACCCAGAGCACCTCAGAGCAGGACCTGAACTAACAAACAGCAGCTCCTGGACAGATCTGTGACCCTGGGCTTCACTCTGTGCGGCCTCCCTCCGCCTGGTGTTCCAGGGGCTTCCACTGCAGCCGGAGCACCAGGCCTCTGTCTCCACCCACCACCCCTCCTCTCCCTGACTCCTGGGTTCCTCTCATTGGGAGAGGGTCTTCTTGAAGTTGTCTTCCACTCATGGACCAGACAAAATGATTAGAAAACAAGCCAGAGCTGCCGCCCCTTGTCTATCCTGACCCTCAGGACCCCACACCTGTTCCTTGGACCTGGCTGGTGCAGCAAGGCCCATCTTCTGCAACTCTGAGCCCGTGAGGGGCGAGGATTGGCTGACCTGGGCAGCCTGACCCGGCCGGCCAGCCCTCCCCAGGTGTGCCTGGGTTGAGGTCAATATAAACACCCCTCCAGGCAGCAAGAGCCCCTGCAGCTGTGCCTGACGCCATATTCTCTGCCCCGTCAGCAGTCTCGGGGCTGGGCTGGTGGGAGGGAGTAGGGCCCACGGCTCTATGGGTGGCCCGGTGTGAGTGGGGCTCTGCTGGACTTTCTGCAGGAGTTGCCGGGCTGCCACTTGCTAAAGAAGAGGATGTGTCACCAGTACCTGCCGTTGGAATTTCTACCCAGGCAGAGGTGAGGAAGGAAAAAAGCAGTGGGGGCCGGGACAGGAGGGGTACCTCAGGCAGGGAAATGGAACGCTTCCAGAAGAGCGCCCAGGGCCAGGACCATCCTGCCTGGCCTGCAGGCACCAAGTCGGGCCTGTGTGCTGTCGCTGGTGTGACTCCAAGCCCCTTCCTCTAGGCTTTCAAGTCCTTGCACACATTCAGGTGTTTTACCTGGGAAGGGTGGGAAGAGTTCAGCAGCAGCTGGCCTGGGGCTCAGCTCACGTTTACTCAGAGACGCCTCCTCAAAGTCCCCCAGCTTTGCAATGAGGACGCTCCTTGTGGGGGGTCTGCCGGCTGCATGGGAGACGATTCCCCACCTCTGACCAACTTCAGAATTGTTTACCACTGGAGCAAGTGTCCTGATAGGGTTTTCATCGGTGTAACTAGTGGGTTCTTAATTAGCAATGTGAACGGTGATATCAGAGGTCCTGAATCAGGATGGAAATACTTATTTTACGCATGTACAGGCGTAAAAACCTGGGGAGGCCGTGTGCAGCCGGCACCCTTAGGGGTGGGCTTCCGACTGACCCCTCAACATTCTGGTGTCCAGCCTCTGCTTTAGGATTTCTGGGCCCCAATGCTGACTCTAAGGGCTCTGCAATCCAGCCTCTATCTGCCTTTAGTGAGACCCGCACTTCCAGGATCCTCCCGAGCAGGGTCTGTGTGAGCCTACTGACCCAAGATGACCTCACCTTGAGATCCTTAACTGCATATACAAAGA